>NC_089842.1:45080266-45380266 GCF_035609145.1 Eleutherodactylus coqui | reverse complement strand
TGGCGGAGGACGGGGGAGGGGAGAATTTGGAAGAGGCTTCCCCTATGATTGCACCAGATGGTGAAATAAACAATCTAGCGGCCACAGAAAGACCCGCCTCAGAACTGTACATTAAAGAGGCCATCTTAGCCTTAAGGCACACAATTCAAACGGACCTAAAAAATCTTACCCAGCATGTGGATTCCTCAGTATCAGAAGTGAATAACAGAATTAACAATACAGAGCATAAAATGGAGGAGATGGTTAAATCCCATAATGCTCTTATTGACGCCCACTATGATTTGGAAGGCCTGGTTACCAAACTGCAAAACAAAATAAGCGACCTTGAGGACAGAAACAGGCGCAATAATGTAAAAATAAGAGGCGTCTCTGAAAAAGTTGCGAACCCCGAGTTGACGGATTATGTGACGCGCTTGACCCAAAAGATCCTACCAAATATCCCTGAGCAAGAGCTCAAAATTGATAGGGCACATAGACTTCCACTGCCCAAATTCCTGAGTGACAACAGTCCGAGGGACATTATTGTACGCTTCCATTATTTTAGCACAAAGGAGGCTGTTATGCAAACTGCAAGAAAAATGGGTGCCCTTCCGAGCCCATACACAGACATCCGTTTGTTCATCGACTTATCCCAAGCTACGATGGAGGCGAGACGCAGCTTCTCGGGAGTGACCCTAGCCCTGAGAGAGGCCAAGATCCAATACAGGTGGGGGTTTCCCACCAAGATAATCGTGACAAGGGAGAATTCCTCTCATGTTTTTCTTGACCCTACCTCCGCCAAATCCACCCTGAAAGTGTGGGGTATAAAAGTGAATGACCCTTCACCCACCCGCCCTGATCGAGAGGTTGGAAGAAACCAAAGAAAAGCTGCTCGCAACACCTGATCGTCTCCTTCAAGCTACACAAAGGAACTGATATTTCCTAAAATTGTTGCCAAAGAAAGCTATACGGTCCACGGAGCCCGACGGTATTAAGTTTTGCGATTTTGAGTGATGCTTCTATTTCTATTTCTCACTCCTACGCGAACTGTCGTTCCCCGTAACAAAACCGCAAGTTTCGGCTTGCCCAGTCATACCTTATTGTACCCTTTTGTTTGTTTGCATCTTGTCTAAATACCCCCTAAATGTATGTTTTGGCTGCTCTTTTTTCTGCTTAACCAGATTTTGTTTTCCTAGTTTTGTTTGTAGTTTTTTGACAGGCATCACCTAATATGCTGGCTCTCCTGCTCCTAGCTTCTTATTGCTTTATATGAAAAAATGGTGTTGAAAGTGCTGTCCCTGAACGCTAACGGCCTGAATTCGCCGAACAAAAGAAGGGCTGTTTGGAAGGAGGCTCTGCACCACAACGCCGATCTGGTCTGTATTCAGGAGACACACTTACTGGAAGCAGATGGTAGGCTTATGACACACAAGAGATTCCCCCACTTGGTGTTTGCGTTTGCTCCTAAGAAACATGCGGGGGTTATGGTTGCGGTCAGGGACTCCACTACATTTAAAATAGACACCCAAGTGTGCGACCCCAAGGGTCGCTTTATAATTTTGGTGGGCAATATGAGGGGTTCACAGGTCACACTCATAAATATATATGCCCCTAATACTAAACAAGTCCACTTCTTGAACAAACTCATGAGAAAAGTCCGTAAAATTGCCAAGGGCCCGCTGATTTTTTGCGGGGACTTTAATTTAGTGCCTGAAGGCAGATTAGACTCCACTCAAAGTCACGCAAAGAAAGATTCTCCCCTGGGCCGTTGGATACGCGAGATGGCCCTGTATGACACCTTCCGCTGCTTAAATGCAGCGGCAAAAGAATTCACCTTTTACTCGCCCCGTCACAGGACATTCTCGCGCATAGACTTATGTCTCGTGGACAAGCAATTAATTGCTTCAGTAGCAGATGCATCCATAGGCACGGCAACGTGGTCTGACCACGCTCCAATAACGGCGTCAATCCACCTAGGTACCCCTAACCAGAGGGCCAAAATGTGGAAAAACAACGTTTACCTCATGAAAATTCCCGAATACAAAAAAGAAATTAAAAAAAGCCTAGAGGAGTTCTTTGCCATAAATGCCACTCCTGACATAAACCCACACACTCTTTGGAACTCCCATAAGGCGTTTATAAGAGGAGTACTTATAAAATTGGGTGCAAAATATAAGAGAACGAAACGCGACAAGATTGAGTATTTGGTAACAAATATCCACGCTCTGGAGAGGGAACTCCAAGCATCCCCTTCGACACTTTCTCATAATAAACTCCTTAATGCCAGGTTAGAACTTCGAAGAACCCTGCAAGGGGACTTTGAAAAAGAAACTACCATAAGCAAAGCTAACATATATTCCTATTTAAACAAACCAACAAGACTAATGGCCACCCTGGTCAAAAAAAAGACCATTAAATCCAAGATCCCGTTTGTATGGAACTCAAAAAGAAAAGAATTCAAGATTTCCCACCCAAAACAGATCGCCGACAGATTCAGCTCATTTTATAATGATCTGTATAATCTGAAGGACGATATTTCCATAAAGCAGCCACATAGAGAGGAGATAGAGAGTTTTCTAAACAAACTAACCCTACCCAAAATCTCTACATCACAGATGTCTGAACTAGACAAAGAAATATCTCTGACGGAGGTTCTGGATACCATTACAATAATGAAAAGCCAAAAAGCCCCCGGCCCGGACGGCTTCTCAGCCGAATATTTTAAAATATTCCAAGGACTGCTGGCCCCACACTTAGCACACCACTTTAATTTAGCCATGCGCAACGGCGCGTTCCCGGAGGAGAACCTTCAGGCAACCATGGTGGTACTACCTAAGTCCGGTAAGCCCCCCGATGATCCATCCAATTTCAGGCCAATTTCCTTACTAAACGTGGATGCAAAAATATATTCCAAGATTTTGGCGGGGAGACTTTTGGACGTACTCCCGGAAGTCATTCACCCCGACCAGGTTGGGTTTGTGAAAGGTAGACAGGCATCAGATGGCACTCGCAAAATTATTAATCTCCTCCACTCCGTGAAGACTTCACGCCTCCCAATGATCATGCTCGCACTTGACGCCGAAAAGGCTTTTGATCGTGTTCATTGGGAGTACTCCTTCCTCACATTAGGAAGATTTGGCATGGGTGAGGGAATTCAACGAGCTATTCATGCCCTGTATTCCACGCCCTCTGCCAGGGTACTGGTGGACGGGACTCTGTCCGGACCGTTCAAAATTACTAACGGCACGAGGCAGGGTTGCCCGCTGTCTCCCATACTATATGTTCTCTCGATTGAACCGCTGGCAGAGGCCATTAGAACATCGCTGGATATTAGAGGGATACCGTTAAACCTCCGCCAGCACAAGATTGGGTTGTTCGCAGATGATGTCATCCTCACTCTGTCGAACCCGCTTAGCTCTCTGAGAGCGGTTCATCACATTCTGCACGACTTCGGAGCAGTTTCGCAATATAAATTGAATATTGATAAATCCCTGATTATGGGAGTAAATGTCTCAAGGGACTTGAAAGACTCTATAATGAAAGAGTTCCCCTTTGAATGGAGGGAAAAAGAGCTCCCTTATCTGGGAATTTGTCTGTCTCCTGACACAAAAGACTTGGAAAAAATTAACTTCCCACCATTACTGATCTCCATGCAAAGGGACCTGGACCGCTTGACCAGGCTAGGCCTGTCATGGTACGGCAGAGTCATGACCTTTAAAATGAAGATATTTCCCAAGATCCTGTATTTCTTTCGTGTTCTGCCGATTATCATCTCGTCGTGTACACTATCTAAATTTCAGAAACAAATATCAAACTTCATATGGGATGGCAAAAAACCTCGCCTGGCGTTGTCTATACTGGCTACGCACCGCTCAAGAGGGGGGGCGGGCATACCAGATGTAGTGAGTTATTACAAGGCCTCTCTCCTGAACCAGACCAGAGGGTGGCTTTCCCGGAGGGACATAACGGGCTGGGCCGGTATGGAGCGCCATTTCGCAAAACTTAGCTCCTGTAGACCAATGCTCTTAGCAGCTTCTCTGGAGGGCATGTCGTGTCTCGCGAACAAGCCGGTATGCCTAAAAGAGAACGCAAACTGTCTCTCTCCTACTACAGACGCTTCGCTTAAAGTCTGGAAAGACCTAACTGTAAAACTAGCCTCCTATGACAAACTGGAGGTCCCGCAGATACCTCTTGAGACGGTGTGCCTATTTCTCCCAGATCTGGAAGTAAAAGATTGGAGAAATAAGGGCATAACACTATTGTCGGATTTGTTGATAGATGCAGAAGTAAAGCCTTTCGGGCTATTGGCTTCCCAATACAGCCTACCCCCGCATGATATATATAGACACACAAGAATAGCTCACTTCCTACATAAATCCCAATTACAAACAACTAGGATCCCACATGGAATTTTAGAGAAAGTCTCGGCCTGCTCCGATTTGGGTAAATCGGAGACGAGGCCCTTTTACGACATATTAACAGGCAACATTACCCTAACTAAAAAAGTTCACATGCTAAACTGGGAGAGGGAACTGAGGTCAACCATCCCAATAGACAAATGGAGTAACGCTTTTAAACTAGCTGGGAAGGCTACCAAGGGGATGGGAATTCTGGAGGTACAAATGAAGACTAACATGCGTTGGTATTACCCCCCAGCTCTAATTAGTAGCAGATTCCACAGAGGGGATGGGGCCTGTTGGAGAGAATGCGGGGGCAGAGGCACTCTTTCTCACATTTTTTGGTCATGCCCAAAGTTGCAGGTCTATTGGCGGGGAGTGTTGGACCTTCTGGATAAGAGTCTGCGCTCCCAGACCCGCTGGAGGGCGGAGCAGACACTGCTACTGGTCGGTTTGGAGGATTTCCCACCTCCATCTAGAAAGTTAATAGGCCATGCCCTGATGACGGCTAAAGCTATTATTGCAAAACATTGGAAGAAAGTAGTCCCTCCGGGACCATACGAATTTGCCGTCAGAATGTCCGAACAGAAGGTATATGAGAGATGGCTGGCGTTCAGGGAGAATAGTATACTGAAGCATGAGGAGATGTGGAGCGTGTGGAGGGAGCCCATATAACCAGTTTAAGTGATTCGCTTATGATGCCTTTTCTTATTTTGTTGCACTTTCTTACTTTGTTGTACTATGTTACAAGTTACGTTATGTAACTTCTTGTTCTTCTTTAAATATTTTTCCATCAAAAGAAATGTTGACTGAAATTACAAAGCCCGTCACTGTGAGTGCTCATTTCTATCTGGATGTAGTATTTAGCCATTCATAGCAGATACATTTCTTCGTCTTCAAAAAATTTCTGAGGATGTTATTATGTCACTATGCCAGAAGAGACCAACAGTGTATGCATGGTTGTAATGTAAATATTGTGGTCTCCCATTGCTTTTAGTTCATGTATTGTTCATATTCCTCAATAAAAATTTAATAAACAAAAAAAAACAAAAAAAAAAACATATCACAGAGTTGATAAGGACATAAACATGTGCAGCATCATTTTATTCTGCTAATCATCCTCAGGCCTTAGTCACACGGGCATTTTTTCACGCGATTTGCGGATCGCATGACGGATGCGCATCCGCAAATCGCGTGACCGGGGCCAAAAAATCGCCCGAAAAATCTGCTCCTAGCCGCGTTTCATTAGAAACGGGCCGGAGCTGTCCAGCGCATTGAATTCAATGGAGCCGGCAATACAGCCGACTCCATTGAAAGCAATGCGCTGCGGGCGATCGCGGGATGAATTGTCGGGAAGGGCTTAAATATATAAGCCCTTCCCGGCAATTCATCCAGAAATGTGTAAAAATAAGAAAAATATATATACCGTATATACCGGCGTATAAGACGACTTTTGAACCCCGAAAAATCTGCTCTGAAGTCGGGGGTCGTCTTATGCGCCGGTAATACAAAAAAAAAAAGTGTAAAAAAAAAAAATCATTACTCACCTCCCCCGGCGTTCTGTCGCGCTCCGGCAGGATGTCGCTCGCTCCTCGTCCCCGGAGCAGCATTGCTTTCTGAATGCGGGGCTTGAAATCCCCGCTTCCAGAAAGCTAATACACACGCCGTCAGCCAGTTACAGCCATTCAATGACAGCATTGAATGGCTGTGATTGGCTAAAACACACGTGGCTTCAGCCAATCACACTATTCAATGACATCATTGAATGGCTGTGATTGGCTGAAGCCACGTGTGTTTTAGCCAATCACAGCCATTCAATGCTGTCATTGAATGGCTGTAACTGGCTGACGGCGTGTGTATTAGCTTTCTGGAAGCGGGGATTTCAAGCCCCGCATTCAGAAAGCAATGCTGCGCCGGGGACGAGGAGCGAGCGACATCCTGCCGGAGCGCGACAGAACGCCGGGGGAGGTGAGTAATGATTTTTTTTTCCTCCACTGTAATACCGGCGTATAAGGTGAAAGTTGGGGGGTCGTCTTATACGCCCCGTCGCCTTATACGCCGGTATATACGGTACTCACCTTGTCCCGGCAGACGGAGTTCAGCGCGGCCGGCCTGCAGTGGGTGTAAAGGGGGTGTGAGTCAGACCTGCCCCTGATTGGCTCAGCGCTGAGCCAATCAGAGGCAGCTCTCACTCACACCCATTCATGTTTACATAATGTCAGGTTGTGCAAAATATATCATGCATTTTATAAAAAGTTAGAATAGTACTGATTGAGACAGAAGGTTTTGTAGTTGTGACTGGAGACATCCGTCACATTGTTGGGATTTTTTCCCAAGGGTTTCTCTGTCTTGGTTGGCGCTTCTCCAACTGAGGTGGGAAAGGTGAATTCCAGAGGGCGGGGCTGTCATCTTCAGAGAACTGTATGACAATTTATGTTACTGCTGCATAGGAGAAATATGCACAATGAATCATGGACAATAGCACATTGTATAGGTGGATTGAGAAAGTGAATGTGGAACCTGGATAGCATATGAAAAAAAAATTGAAAAAAATGGATTAGTAAATTAAAGTGTCACAGCAAGTGTGTGCAGAAGATTACAAGGACGTTGAATTGAAAGGATGTTTATGTACAGTGATTTAAAATAGTTTGAGACAAGGAGAATTTGTGAATTTGTATGTGTGAAGGGCCTGTATATAAGCTCTATATAGTATGTGTGCCATTGTAGTGTTAGACTTAGAATCTGAAAAACACGCTTAAACAGTTAGCCAAACCGCAAGAGGTGAAGCTATGTGATGTAAGGGAAGGGAAGAAGAGTATGTAATGATTTTGACCCTTCCTTAACACAGACTAGCCTAACAGAGAAGACGCGTATCTCCATTTGAGAGGAGTGTGTATGTATATGTATATGTGTATTTATTCATTTAAGTAATCTTGATACAGTACAAACTAAATTTCCCCTTAAAATTGATAATTTACATTCAGCAATATATTCAGTAATGATAGCCCCAATTCCTGAATACATTATTGGAATTCATATATTAAAAGGCATGACATTGCAGTTACTGGATGGTAAGTATCAATTTGGACTACTCATGTAAATACTAGATCTACCCAATTAAATTTATAGCAAAGAGGTATGGGGAAATGTGTTATGACAAGACATCTGGGCAATTGTATAGAGAGTTAATGTGACTGTATTTGATGTTGATGCTCATTGTGCTTTCGGTACCTTGGAAAGACTCTTCCACATGATAGCTGATAAATATTCAAAGATATCAGTTGCTGACACCGAAGTACTCCATACAGATGACAAATTTTTAAGGCTGGCTTATTGGATGCACCAAAAATGTGGACATCTCGGAGAAAAGGCCACTTATCAGTGGACACAATCCTAAGGGATTCTATCAGGTTAGATCTGCTAAAATATGTAATTTTAAAATGTCCAGTGTACCAATTTTTACAGCAAAGACCTGTATAATAGCTAGTATGAGGTCAAATAGCAAAAGGGAAATTAACTGGTCAGATTTGGCAAGTGGATTATATTGGACTCCTGTCACAAAAGTGAATATGTATTCATGGCTGTGGATACGTATTCTGGGTACAAGTTGGCGAATCCATGTTAAATGGCAAATGCAACCAGTACATTAAGAGCATTGGAAATATATATATATATATTTTTTTCCAACAATAATTTTTTATTGATCTTGTGCAGATTATACATACAGAGCATATATATGTTTTACATTTCCAGAAAGAGACATTACTTTACAGCGAAGTACACAGGAATACTTTGGAAGTATATCGCGACTGGAAATTGAAAAGGAAGCACACATCAATTTAACTTATCTGGGGGGGAATGAAAGGGAGGGAAGAGGGGGAAGGGAGGAGGGATGAGAAAATTAGGGGAAATGAAAAAGAATAGTTAGGAAAAGTTTTAACGCATACCTTGGGCCTTGGCAAGTAGAGATAGGGGCATGGTCGGAGATAATACTTGGACCTATGTCCGCTGCGCTAACTGCGTGAATATGTTTGCCCGAGATCAGGATATAATCTATTCTATGGTATGTGGAGTGTATATGGGAGAAGTACGAGTACTTTCTCACTCCTGGATTTAGAATTCTCCAGGTGTCTTGTAAGTTTAGATCTGATAAAAGGCATCTCAATCTGCGCAGCTGTTTCCTAGGGTGTGACTCAGAGCTCGAGGTAGTGTCTAGTGAGTGGTTTAGCGCCAGATTGAGGTCTCCGCTGACCACACACAGACTCACCGCAAATTCGTTGAATTTGGTAAGGACACGTGTTAGCCATGGGATTTGGTTTTTGTTTGGTGTGTATAGGTTGGCGAAGGATATTTTGCTCTGTGCTACTGTGCCTTTTAAAAAGATGTATCTACCTTGTGTGTCCAATTCTGTTTGCTCAAGGATAAAGGGTACATTTTTATCTATGGCAATTGATACCCCCCTGGAAGCCGAGGAATGTGTGCTATGAAACCATTGGTTAAATTTAAACGTGGGGAGGTTGGGGATTCGATTATGGCAGAAGTGGGTTTCTTGAAGAAACACCACTTCTGTTTTTAATTTTTTCAGTAATGCCAAGGATTGGGCTCTTTTTTGTGGGGTATTCCAGCCTCTTACGTTGAATGAGGTGATTTTAACTTACGCCATGTTTCAGTTCCGGGGGATTCGCTAATTTTTGCCGGGTCGCTCTCTCCCTTTCCAATTTGTTATATGTGCTCTTGCCTAATAAACATACATAAAAACATTTAAGAACAATTAACACCATGTAAAGTGGCAAAGCGAGAAAACTTGAATTGTAAGGGGGGGGGGGGGGTGAGGGGGCCATGCCTATAAAGGTCCTGCGCCCGTTCCTTGGTCGGGTTCAGGAGTGGGACAGAGTCCCCATGGTTCCCCTCCCTCTCCGTATTGGTGTGTGGGGGGGGGGGCGCTCACCCTTGTAGGTGGGGACAACCACCAAGACCCCCATAATCGATATTGCTATAATTATTGCTGGGGTCACCGGAGTGGTCCTAATTCAGTATTTGAGTAAATTAGTAACGGACCAATCTAGAACCTGGTCCCTAGGAATAAGGGATCTGATAAACTAGTTCAATAACAACAGTAACAGCATCAACAACATCGAAGGCATTAACAGTTATATAAGAGAGGTGACCATATCGTGGGGTGGTATTGGGGTTAGACCCCATTACCTGATCTTCTGGCCCCCGGGTGGGGTTTCTGTGGTCTCTTGATCTTCTCTTCGGTGAGCGCTACCTGTCAAGGCATCCCGTCAGCGAAGAATAAAGGCAGTGACAGTTGCAAGAAGAAAAAGAGGTGACTATATTATAAGTTAGTATAGAACCTGGTATAAACTCAAGTCCCATGATTGTGAGGTCCCCTAACCAGGTGTAAAGGCTGTTGCCTAAGCAGTGACAGTTCGGTGTCCATTTCATAAGTTTCTGGGGGTGGGGAACTTATATCTTGAAATGTGGGTGGAACAACAGTGGGAGGGGGGTGGAGAGGAGGATTCCACAACCTGGTGTTGCTTAACGCGTACTTAAGCTCGAACTCAATCCCCAGGGGTGAGGTGTCACCGAAGCCGGTTCAATGGCGGTGACAGTAGTAGCAATAGGGTTGGTGGTCCTACTATGGTTCGGCACCTAACTGAATGTGGGTTCAAGTCCCGGCTGTGTGGGAGCACCAAAGCGCACAAGGTGACCCTTGCATAGATAGCAACAATCCTGTGTCTCTTTAACGAGTCTCTGTGAATAGGGTGGTTTTAGGCTGGAGGTGAGGGATAAACTGCAGTGGGGTGGGACCCCGTTACCTGGTCTTTAAGTCCTGGAGAGAGGTTTTCGTGGTCCCTCGGTCATCTTCTTGATGTCTGTCACCTGTCGAGGCGTCCCGCCAGCAGAGTCTGAGGTTTTATTTACCAACATCCTCGGAGGGAGGGCCGGGACAGGGGTGAAAGGAGGCAGAGTCACTCAGAGCGGCCTTCTACTTAGTAAGGAGGGAGCTGATTTCTATGCTTCTACCAATGGCCTTTTCTTGTGTCTCGGCATTTTCGGGGTTTGTCCCAGTGTCCAGCTTTCAGGTTTTTTCAGCGGAGGTAGCTGGTGTTGGATCTGGATGGGTAGCCACGATGGTATATCTAAGGGGGTCATCTTGAGTTCCTCCCATGCTTTCCCAAGATCTTCTGGGGTTCTAATAATTATCTGTTGGCCGTCTTTATATGTGGAAAGGCCAAATTGGAAGAGCCATCTCACTGGTAGCTTTTTCATGCGCAGAGCCTTGGTCAGTGGCTTCAGTAGTTGTCTTTTTGCCAAGGTGCTAGGTGAAATGTCTTGGAATAGAAGAATAGTGTTGCTCTCATAGATCACTTCTTTCATTCCTATGGCACGAAGTAGGATAGGGTCAGTGTCTGTGTAACTTAGCAATCCGCAGATTACGTCCCTGGGTGGTTCTCATGGCGAGTGTCTGGGCCGCAGGGCTCTGTGGATGCGTTCAATAACTATTTTGTCTGCTATTTCTTCTCCTAGTAGGGCTGGAAGGTCTGTGTGGCCACTGAGTTTAACACCTCAGTAGCGATGGATTCTGGTAAGCCTCTGAAGCGTATGTTCTTTCATCGGCTTCTGTTCTCCTGATCTTCTATTAGGAGCATAGCTTGATTCAGGTGATCTTGTTGTGCCCTCATGTTTGCCTGTAGGGTTAGGTTGTGTTGTATCAATTCCTGCTGCGTGCTCTCCAAGTCCTCCACTCTATGCCCAATTTGTTTTACTTCTGATTTAATGTCCGCTAGTTCCTTCATAACTGGCGAGATGGAGTGTGCTAGTAACTTCTTGAGGAATGCACGAGATATCGGACCTCTATCTCTATCCTCATTGCGTTCTGAGGTGACTGAGGCGCTATCTATGTCAGAGTCCTCTGAAATTTGTTCGGTGAAGCTTTTTTGGTGCGCTCTCTGTTTTTGCGCTGCTGGTGAGCTATGTTTCTTCTTTAGGTATTTGTCCATTTCTGCCTGATTTTTGCTGGGTCTTGGTGTATTTACGTGCTCCCTGTTCTTGTCCTTTCCAATTTTCACCATTTTTCTATTGGAGGCTTATGGTGTTCTGCCCCTGTGTTATTATCTCTAAATAGTGTGATTTATCGTTGTCTCATCTGGTCCGTTATTCTGTAGAAAGAGGGAATTGGGGGTATCGGTGCTTCCCGTTACATTTTGTTTGATTAAATTTCTATTACAAGCTTCCCACTCCTAGACTTCTTGTTGGATCAGTACCATGTGTTTGGACTTTTTTTTTTTAAGCTGGTGTGGTGCTGAGCTCTTTTCTGCCAGTTTTGGCAGCGCTTATTAGTTTGGAGCTCCTCTTCAGGGAGTTCCGGAAAAATTAGAGCTAGGCTCTCTGTTTAATTCCCTTGCAGGCAGTTTGGTGTGTGGATGAGGAGAGGGAGGAGGGAGGGGTGGGTTATGCCTCTCTGTGTTGCTCTGTTAGCCATGGGGTTTGCTGACTTGTAGTGGGGCCCATGGGCTGATGTGGCGGTTTCCCCCTGTGCACAGGGATCTCTCAGTCTCCCAGCAGGGCTCTGTTGCTCTGTAAGCGCAGGCCCACCCCCCTCTGATGGCTCTCACCTCTCTCCTCCGGCGCTTCTGCCTCCTCTCTTTGCCTTCAGTCTCCTGCAGGCGAGCTCCACTCACCGCTGTCTCCCGGCCGGGGATAGCTACAGGCTGGTGAGTAATCCAGCAGCCAGGTTCCGCTGCGATTGGGCCACCGCCGCTACTTCTGGTCGACTGGGGCCGGCACTTTAGCCCTGGGATCCGCCTGGTGGGGTAGGCCGCGGCGGTGTAGGTGCCTCTAGGAGGCTCGAATTGGTCTCTTTCTAAAGCTCTCCTTTCCGCTGTGCCAGCGGTGTTTTTTTTAGTCCCGGGTGGGGCCTCTAGTTAGCGGGATCACTCTCCAAAGTGCTGCACACTCAGGAGCCTCTGAAATGGTGCCCGGTCCCGCTGTTGGCTAGGCCATGCCCCCTACAATAAAACTTTTAATACTTCAATTAAATCTATCATAGAGAAACCAAACATACAAACATCCAGTAACAATGTGTTTCTACAGGAATTGGGTACACATCAAGGTGGATACAGTTTTATTTCACATTGGTTACTTCTCACTTTCTAATCTATGAAGTGAGCGATTATGTGTCAAAAAAATATATAAAAACTGTTGAACTAAACTTTGTTAAGATTAGGCATTGTATCCCCAATGAATTCTGGGAAACGTTAACCCAAAGTGAGTGTAATCAATGTCTCCTCACAAATTTCGTAAAGGAGGCAGACAGCACATCATCCCTATGCGTTTGACTCGAGGTAAGTTCCTCAGGGGCTGGGATAACCTCAGATGATGTAATGCACAGAAGTGTAGTTATGTTATATGACAAACAGTCTTGTCAAATTAAGTGTCAACCTCTAATATGGGCCAAAAGGAAGTAAGACCCAACCTGTTATCCTAGAATATACATAGGGAGGAATCGGTCAGTTATCCGGTGCTATCTCCACCTGGTAACTGTATCCCCCACTCCTCCTATCTGATGAATTCGTTCCTTTGTTTAGCTCTTTATCTTCCTCTTTCTATAGATCAAGTACCAAGCTTAAATGATAGTTTTCTTATTCCTTTTCCACTTCGCCCTTTCTAGTTTCTCTCCCCTCTTCTGCAAGTTCTACCTATCTCTTTGTGGACCAAGGGCAATTGCTAATTTCATTCACTAATTATCGCAAAAAAGAGAGTGGAGTCATGCAATAACACACAACATCCAAAATCAAAGAAATAAAATGATAAAAGGATGAAACCAACATCCCAGACTCCACTCTCTTTTTGCATTTATCTAGGAATTCAAGAAGATATGATTAGTAAGCTAAATTATTCCCAGCTACAAGAAAGGAAGGGGGCAAAAAAAAAAGAAAGAAAAGTGGAAATAGAGGAAAAAGGCTAAAACCAAAATTAGTAAAATACAAATAAGATTAACACAATTAAACAAAACAATTAAAGAAAAGACATCAAGCTAATATTTTCATTCAAACCCCTGTATATAACCATGTTCAACCTAAAAATCTAAATTCGGTATTTGGAATATCCGATTAACATACAGGGCCTGGACAAAAGAACATTGCATTCCTGGACATTTTGCTCAGCGTTGATGAACAAGGTTGCATACATTCATCATGGGCCACATAAAATAACGTCTTGGGCTTTCAATTTAACCCGCATGCAGTAGAGCAACAGAGAACTGCTACAACAGAGTATGCAGGGTTTGTTTGTAGTCTGCAACCATGGAGACACTTACTTCAGGTGTGCATAAGAGCTGTGTACACAAACGATAATCATGTCTTTATGTGGTGTCCACTCGCAGAGGAGTTGTTGACCAGGTCGGTAGTCGCAATGAAACTACTGCCCCCCTCTCTACCACGGTGGCCACCGACAAGTAAATAAAATGGGTAAAAGAATAAAAGTTTGTGACACCAGCTTGAACATAGGTTGAAATCTGTTGCAGTCGAAACAAAAAGAGAAAAAAAATGGTTACATTAAAATAAAAAGGGTGTGGTAGTCCTTTCCCTTGGGGGCTAGTGTGGTACCTGTGTGCAGATGGTATCATGGTGAGAAAGGATTCCAGGAGTCAGGGTAACCGTGAAAACAACTCTTTATTTTGAGAAGAAACTTCAATAGCAGACACATAATACAAAAAAGTTTGTCCTATTTCCCGAGGTTGAGGATATCCAGACAAGCACAGTAATTAAATCTGTACGCTCAGAAAAAAATTAGTCCAGAGGCCACATTTGCACATTTGGATTTTTCAGTGACAAGTACAGGCGACTCTTCTGTACCCTATGGTTTTATTACTTCAATTTCTCTCTTTTTCTTTGCTCTGTATTTCCTCTTTTATCCATTTCTTCTTCTTTTATTAATTTTCGTTTTACTAGATGTCTTTATGCATACGGAAATCTCTTTTCTTCTTTGCTACTGCTACACAGACTCGTTCAAAACTGGGTTGTTCTTTCTTGTCTGTATAAACTATTTCTCATGCGTTCTCTCTATCTCTTCAATGCAAACTTTTCTTCTTGGTACTCACACTTCCACTTCTCACTGTACTGTAACTTTCTTTGGCTCTGGTCTTTGCTTCTGCTCAGTTCACTAGCTTGTTGGTAACTAACTCTCTCACTCGACATCTAAAAACTAAACTCTGACTGTCTGGCTGTTGTTTGACTATTCCCATATTCCCGGGGATTGTGCAGACTGCAAAGCTGATACAATTTGGCTCAACAAAAACTGATGCACTCTGCAAACTTTGCTAAGGTTCTGCTCTTTCTATTCTCTCTAAATTCTCTCAACCAATCCATGCGAAGGGGATAATTTACAATCTTAGAACAGCTTCCTTATGTTATCTAACTAGCCAATAGGGTACAGTGTGAGTTACTAGACAGAGTAGGCATGAAGAATAAACTTTTTATTGCATATCATAGCTAAGCCATTTTCATTAATTTTTTAACGGCAGTTTTAACATCATTATTTCTTAAACTGTATATAAAAGGATTTAACAATGGTGCTATAATAGTATACATTAGTGATAGAAACTTGTCCATATCTGTACCATAACTTGTCTTTGGCCTCAGATACATTACACTAACAGATCCATAAAATATAGTCACCACTATGAGGTGAGAGGAGCAAGTGGAGAAAGCTTTCTTAATCCCTGCCGATGAATGGTGCTTTATAATTGTCCAAATGATCCGTGCAAATGAAACAATTATTGCTAGGAAAGCACCTACAGCCACAAATAGGACAATTAAAAAAGTCACAATTTCATTAAATTGTGTGTCAGCACATGCCAAGGCCATTACAGGTGGAATGTCACAGTAGAAATGGTTGATTTTATTGGGTCCGCAATAATGTAAGGAGAATGTAAGAGACGTCTGTATTATGGCAACCATCAAACCAATGATCCAAGAGCACATGATAAGCTTGATACAAGAATTTCTACTCATAATCATATTATATAATAATGGATGACATATGGCGTTATATCGGTCATAAGCCATGGCTGCCAGCAAATAGCACTCTGTAGATCCCAGTAACAAAAAACAGTACATTTGCACTGCACAGCCATAGAAAGTGATGGTTTTATAATTTGATAGGAGATTTTTTAACATGTTGGGTGTAATCGTTGAAATGTAGCATTCTTCTAAAAATGAGAAGTTGGCGAGAAAAAAGTACATCGGGGTATGAAGGTTCGAACTGAGGTTATAGAGGACAATTAAAAACATATGTGCAGCCAGAGATATACAATAGATACAAAGAAATGAAGCAAACAGGAAAAACTGCAATTCCGGGATAACAGAAAATCCTATAAAAATAAATTCCATGGTTGTACGGTTTCCTTTATCCATACGACTAATTAAAACCCAAGTTCCAATAAGTGGCAATAAGTGGTTCCTCAAGACACAATGAGCCCAGGATACAAATTTGTTCAACAAGCAATTATTTTTCCCGAACCTTTGTAATTTAAAACCAGATTCAACAAACAATGTCAAGCAATCCAGATCTGTGGAATGTCCAGTCTGTTGGAAAATTCAGCCAATCAGAATCCACATTTTACTGGTAAAACCCCTCTATTACTGAAATGCATACACTGACCTGCTATCTTGTAAAGCCATTCTACAATACAGTGCGGTACTACATGTCCTGTACTGCTTTTATCAATGTCAGTCAAATGGCTTCCTTGGGCAGCAGGTTAGGGCAGCTCCGTTGGATTTTTCTGGTACACTGTGTGCATTGTACAGGACAATATCTGAAGAATAAAAACATGGCAAAAGAAACTTAACGAGAAAAGAATATCATGAATTAAATTTACTAATGAAAAACAAGAAACTCAAATCAGATCCTGCAAAATTATGTCAAACAAAATTACAAAAATTATTACAAAAAGCTCTAAGTTTCAGTGTGATCACAGAGAAAGAGGTAAATTATTTAACTCCAGAATTTCCAATAACAGCAGCATTTTATGGCCTTCCGAAATTACAAAAGAAAATGTTTCCCCCACCTATACGCCCAATAGTCTCAGGCATAGGCTCCATCAATGAGAAATTAAGTGAATGGGTTGACGGAGCATTACAACCATTGCTCGCTAGAATTCCCAGTTTCCCTAGGGATAGCAAAGATACTATCCAACAGTCGGATGGATCACATTGGAATAAGCAATACAAATGGCTGACATATGATGTCATGGGACTTTACTCGTGCATACCCCCCATACTTGCAATAGAAACTATTATACATCATCTACATAAATATAGTGAATATGGTCTGTAGGAATTTATAGTTATGAGTATTGAATATTTACTACAACGTAATTTTTTCACATTTGACAGTAACTTTTATTTACAGATCACAGGAGCACCAATGGGCTCTAAATTCCCCCCCACCTTAGCTAATTTATTTATGGCATGATGAGAGGAGAAATATATATTCACATACAACAAGCCTTTTGTGGATAAATTGGTGTGGTATGCTTGGTACATCAACAATATCATTGTCATTTGGAAATCTAGCATTGAAGATAGTAACAATTTAATTCATTATTTAAATGACAACCATTAAAATTTTGTTTTTCTTGTATATTGTAATCATACCACAATACCATTTTTGGATTTAAGCTTAACAGTGAACAGGGACACTGATACAGTAAAAATATCTCTTTTTAGGAAATATATTACAGGCTATACAGTTCTGCATGCAAATAGCTTTCATCTAGAGATGAGCGAGTATACTCGCTAAGGCACATTACTGGAGTGAGTAGTGCCTTAGCCTAGTATCTCCCCACTCGTCTCTAAAGATTCGGGGGCCAGCGGGGGGGGGGGGGGGGGCAGGGAGCTGCGGGGGAGAGCGGGGAGGAACGGAGGGGAGATCTCTCTCTCCCTCTCTCCCCCCGCTCCCCCCTGCTCCCCACCGCAGCTCACCTGTCACCTGCACTGGCCCCCGAATCTTTAGAGATGAGCGGGGAGATACTCGGCTAAGGCACTACGCGCTCGAGTATGGTACTAACTTCAGGACTAACCCTTTCATTTCAGAGACATTATAATAAACATGTAGATTTCTCTATGAGGGCTCAGTCACACGGGCGATGATCCGCCCGTGTTTTTGCCTGATAAGACGTCCGCACTGCATGTGGATGGCTCTCCGCATGACCAGCTCCATTGCCGGCCATGTGTTCTTTCTGCTGGTGGTGCGGACAGTCGCTGCAGTGCAGCGGTCAGAATCGGGCAGAAACAAGGGCGGATCATCGCCCGTGTGACTGAGCCCTGATACTGGCATAGTAAATTTTTTAAAAAATCTGCAATAAACATATATATATATATATATATATATATATATATATATATATATATATATATATGTGTGTGTATATATATATATGTGTATATATATATATATATATATATATATATATATATATATATATATATATTATATAGTGCAGGTTACAGAGGAACTAAAAGAGGAAAAAAGCTCATATTAATATATGTATGTATATATTAATATATATATATGTATGACAGACCTGGCCTTTTATTCATTAGTTCAGGAATTCTAGTGTCTAGTGTTGATATACAATATGCCTCTCTATTCAACACTTTTTTCTTTATGTTACCGCCTCTTTTGGAGTTAATTATTGCTTCTATTCCAAAAATAAAATAATCCATTTTACCATTGTATTGCTCTATGAAAAGCTTTGCTAAACACTGCATCTTGGAGCCAGTACCATGTCTATTGCAATGTTTCTTTAATAAAAGGCTTAATCTTGAAGTTAGCACCATTTATATGTCCATTGTAGTGTTTTTCATGTGATAGGACTAGTCTTGAAACCAGTACCATAGAGGAATGTGTTCTGAGTAGAGATGAGCGAACGTACTCGTAACGAGTACTTACGCACCCGAGTACCGCCATTTTCGAGTACTTCAGTACTCGGGCGTAAAGATTCGGGGGGCGCCGGGGGGCGGGGAGAGGCGCGGCGGTGCGGGGGGGAGCAGCGGGGAACAGGGGGAGCCCTCTCTCTCTCCCTCTCCCCCACACTCCCCACTGCTACCCCCCGTGCCGCCACGGCGCCCCCCGAATCTTTACGCCCGAGTACTGCAGTACTCGAAAATGGCGGTACTCGGGTGCGTAAGTACTCGTTACGAGTACGTTCGCTCATCTCTAGTTCTGAGCATTAGAATAAAGCAATGCACAGCTGTTAATGATTTGCAATTAATGACACTTAATGTGTTTATCCTTATAAACTAAGGCATGTCCTGTAATATACAGCTTTGAGAAAGGCAGCTGTATCTGCCGAAACATGTCAGCATGTCAACATATTTAAAATAAAGATTTAAAGGAGAAATTCTGGTGTAGAAGCTGGCAACCTTATCATACATAGTTCCAAAGTGGCTTTCATGCATATTGTAATCAAGAGTTCAGTCCTCAGAGTTACTGAAATGGCTAACATGAAAGAAAATGTGTATCTTACCTGTCAAACGCTGTTTGTCCCATAAAGTTCACAACTCCGCTCATTGCTCTTGCTGCATAAAGCAAAGTAATGATGATAAACTTTCTTAAGACAATAAAATTTTTCTGGCTTTGACATGCAGAACCACAAAAATTCCATTTAAATGAAACTGCTACATTATATAGAGATAAGCAGATACCAATAATTGTGATTACTGATGTTAATTATTCTCAGGAGAAGATGATGACAGTAACAGTTATTTCTGTGCATCGAAGATGATCTAGTTGTCTCCTGAGTTTTAAGTTATGTATTAAAAGTTTTCAAATTATAAATTTAAAGATTTATATTGCATGAATCTCACTTATTAAAGGAAACCTGTCATCAACTTTAAGCACCATAAACAAAGTTCTGTTGTTTATAGTTTAGCTAAAGGAGAGTCCGGGAAGATGGGCCTTATACTAACCGATCCGCCATTCCTGTGATGTTACTCCAAAACAGTTAGCGCACGCACCACCAGTGTTTCACATGGCTATGTGTGCACATTCCTATTCCCCTCTCATAAGATATAAGGGACCGGATGAATATGAGAGACAGCTGTCTGCACGCCGCATTATCTAAGGTAGTCCAACCTAACTTCTTTCATTGTGCTTATAGATGATCACCGGTTCCCTTTAATAAATGAGATTTATCATCAATTAGTCCAGATACTGAAAAGTGAAAACTGGTTTCCATTTCTAAAAGCATTTTTAAAAACATATTACAGAGTTGATAAGGACATAAACAGGTGCAGCATCATTTAATCTGCTTACTATCCTTAACGCTCAGTCAGATGAGCAATTTTTTTTGCGCACCTGCGTGCGTAAGAACAGAGCTTTCCATGCATTAGACCATAATTCCGTGACCATTGCTGTCAATGAGGCTAGAGCTGCTGCTGCTGGCCCCATTGAAGGCAATGGGATTCAGGCAACCCCCGCAGTGAGTTTCGGGGAAGGGCTTAAATTGTAAGCCCTTCCCTGAAAATCATCCCTAGGTGTAGAAAAAAAAAAAAATTACTTACCTACCACCACTGTCCAGGCTCTGGCGCGTCTTCTCTCTGCAATCCCAGCACTGATCTAAAGCTCTTACAAGAGGCGGGGATTTAAAAATGTCCTATCTTTTGCAGGTGTGAGTATTTTGCGCCTGTAAAAGACGGACATGTGAACACACCACAGAAAGCCAATTTGCGCTCGCCTGTCATTGATTGAATGGCCAGGGACAGTGGAAACAGGATGTGGCTGAGCCCCGGCAGCTGAAGAAAAGTGAGCATAATTTTTTTTTTTTTTACACCAGTTTGGGTTGTTTTTCAGGGAAGGGTTTATATTTAAAGCCCTTCCCTGAAAACAATTAAGGGTTGCTGGCAGCTGGATCCTCTACCATAGCTGTCATCTGTGACAGCTGCGGTAGGGAATTCTCTATTCCCTGCGGGGATGAAGATATCCTTTGCCGCAACTGTCATATCTGTGACAGGTGCAGATGTGTTCTTCATCCCAGCAGGGGACAGGGCAGTGGTGTACAGGTAAGTGTGTGTATATATATATATATTAGAGATGAGCGAACGTGCTCGGCCACGCCCCTTTTTCGCCCGAATACCGCGAATTCCAAGTACTTCCGTACTCGGGCGAAAAAATTCGGGGGCCGCCGTGGCGGCACGGGGGGTAGCAGTGGGGAGTGGGGGGGAAGGGAGAGAGAGAGGGCTCCCCCCTGTTCCCCGCTGCTACCCCCCGTACCGCCACGCCTCTCCCCGCCCCCCGGCGCCCCCCGAATATTTGCGCGCGAGTACTGAAGTACTCGAAAATGGCGGTACTCGGGTGCGTAAGTACTCGTAACGAGTACGTTCGCTCATCTCTAATATATATATATATATATATATATTTTTTTTTTACACTAAAAGGGATGATTTTTCAAGGAAGAGCTTATATTTAAAGCTCTTCCCTGAAAATCGCTTCAGGGGTGCCAGCAGACCATTGCCTTCAAGGGAGCCATCGGCAGCAGCTGCAGCTCGATTGAAGGCAATGCACACATCTCCTATCTTTACAAGCGCACGCCTGTAAAACACAGACATGTGAGCACACCATAGGGAATTCAGTGGTTGTAATAGACGCATGTTTTTGTGCGCGCGTATGTACGCACATATACACGCTCGTGTGAAGTCTCCCTTATGGGCATATGTGTATTTTTGTCCATGAATACGATGTAGCATTGCATTTTTCCCACCTATTGACTTTTTTATGCATGCAAATATGCAGTGTATTCACCCATGTGTAAGGAAAGTATGTTTAGATGGTAATTTGCAGCCACTATTTTGTATTGTTTCAGCCTATATACTCGCTCCTTGAATTTTGTAGTTTAGGAAGCTTGTTTTTGTAGACTTGCTGAGACCTTCTAAATTTCTGGACATACTGCCATTATGGTCTGAGAATAAGTCTTATTACTTTGTGTCAGCTGTGACCTTTAGGGCGCCTACCCACTTGCGATTTTTTTTCCTTTGCGTTTTGCGTTTTTTCTGAAGAGCAATTAGGATAGAATGTGTTCTTGTCCACTTGCGTTTTTTTTTTCGGTCCGTTGCAATTTTTAACATAGGAACTGTCAGTTGCATATGTGTCCTTATTTTTCTCTTAATGCACCCATGAATGTCAATGGAAATTAATGGAAAAGGCGCGAAAAAGCCGCAAAAAAGCCGTGAAAACGCCACGCTAAACGTGCCAAAAACGCGCAGAAAACGCTGCGTTTTTCACGCACGAAAATCGCAAACGCCACTGGGTAGGCGCCCTTAGGCCTTAGTCAGACGGGGGTTTTTAGCCGCGATTTGCGCATGCGCATGCGTTCGGCGATTTTTTAAAACCATTGCTTTGCAATGGTATCGGACACATGAGCGTTTTTTATGCGCTCGTCCGATAAATTATAGAACAAAAAATCGCAGATCGCACCTATCTGCAATCTGCGATTCCTGTTCTCTTCTGTATATGCGCTCAATGGGGCCGGCGGCAGCAGCGCCGACCCCATTGAGAACATATAGAAGACAAATCATTCTTCTCTGCCACAGCTGTAACAGCTGTGGCAGAGAAGAACGATGTTTGCCCATTGAATTCAATGGAGCGGCAATACAGCTGCTCCATTGAAAGCAATGGGCTGCCGGCGTGCGCGGGGTGAATTGTCGGGAAGGGGTTAAATATATAAACCCTTCCCGGCAATTCATCCTAAAATGTGTTAAAATAAAAAAAAATTGTTTACTCACCTTTCCGCTGCAGCCGGAGTCCAGCCGCGGCCGCTGTCAGTTCTCCTGAACTGCTTCTCGGCACTATTCAGCCGGCGGGGCTTTAAAATCCCCGCCTGCTGAATGATCTGCCTCTGATTGGTCAAAGCCCTGACCAATCAGAGGCTGAAAACACTCACACACCCATTCATAAATTCATGAATGGGTGAGTGACTGCTGCCTCTCAGCGCTGAGCCAATCAGGGGCAGGTCTGACTCACATCCATTCATGAATTCATGAATGGGTGTGAGTGAGGCATGCCTCTGATTGGCTCAGTGCTGAGCCAATCAGAGGGCAGGTCTGACTCACACCCCCTTCACACCCACTGCAGGACGGCCGCACGGAGCTCCGGCTGCAGGCAGAAGGTGAGTCTACAATTTTTTTTAATTTTTACACATTTTAGGATGCATTGCAGGTAAGGGCTTATATTTAAGCCCTTACCGACAATTCATCCCGGGCTCGCCCGCAGCGCATTGCTTTCAATGGAGACGGGTGTATTGCCGTCTCCATTGAATGCAATGCGCTGGACAGCTCCGGCCCGTTTCTAATGAAACGCGGCTAGGAGCAGATTTTCAGGCGATTTGCGGGCGACTTGCGCGCACCGGTCACGCGATTTGCGGATGCGCATCCGTCATGCGATCCGCAAATCGCGCGAAAAAACGCCCGTCTGACTGAGCCCTTACACTGCACATGCACTGTTTACATAACATACAGAAATATTTCATACACTTTATAAAAAGTTGGAATAGTCCTGACTGAGGCAGAAGCTTTTGTAGCTGTGACTGGAGACATCTGTCATGGTGTTTGTATTTTTTTCCAAGGGTTTCTGTGCCTTCATTGGCACTTCCCCAACTGATGTCCGAACAGATGATGTTGGTGATGTAAGAACTTAACCTTTGTTCATATTGCTACCAAAAATGAACGCTATCACTATTTGAATTACTGAATCGACAGATTATTTTATTAATAAAACTTTTTTGAAGATGTATCGAAAACTTAATTTCTAAAAACTTGGCAATACCTAATTTTGTGTAGTCAGGACTTTACAAAGAAGGTCAAGTAGTTGATGCTTAATAAAATTCCGATAATCTGGAATTCATATAACTCTGTCCATATAAGTGATAATGCATAAAAAAATGTCTCTCTTCACAAGGTATAATATTTTGACCACTAAGTGGTCACAATGTGCTAGATTGAGTGAATCATAGGAAAAGTGTTTAAAGAATGCTGAGTCAGTGGATGTTGTAGTCTATATGCAGAAAGTGAGACTTCATGGATAGATTTTGTTGTCTGCGTATCAAGCATAATGTAAGGAGAATGAAAGATTGTTGTTACAGGTGCAGGAGTTAGAAAAAGAGGTGGGTAATGTGTGTGGCCCTTTGACTGTAGTACAATGTCAAAATCGGTTGTTAATTTATAGAGGTGATTCATATCAGTATGTGGCTGAAAAAGCAGTAGTGAGAGTTGCTCAAAACAAACACCAAAAGAGGAGAGGTTGAGTTAAGAGGAGTAAGATGTCAATGGCCTTAGCCAAACCTGTAACGGATTGTGATCCAGATAAATTGCATGACAGTGAATTATGGGTAATAATGTGAGGGTCATAATAATGATGTGTTGTGAGGGTCATCGCCAACATCAGATGACCGATAGTGGACAAAAAAGATCAAACTACAGTGAGTAAGACCTTTCATATCCATCTTCTGTTATGTGTAATATGGACCCAGTTTCTACTTGCCAAGCCAAGCTTATCAGTCTATGTATGAATGAATAAATGTTCCCACTGTTTCTGTAGTGTGGATTTGCAGTTTTTTAAGGGGAAAAGCTTTCTTATGCACAGTCTTGACTAGAGGGTTAAGAGTTTCTTGCTTTCTCCCAAAGATAAGGTGAATTCCGGAGAGAGGGGCTGTCAGTATCGGAGAACTGTAGGACAATTTGTGTTACTGCTGCATAGGAGAAATATGCGCAATAAATCAGATGGACAATAGCATATTGTATAGGTGGATTAAGAAAGTGAATGTGGAGCCTGCATAACATATCGTAATGAAAAAAAAGTTGAAAATAATGGATTAGTGAATTAAAGTGTCACAGCAGGTGTGTTCACAAGATAGTACAGTGATTTAAAATAGTTTGAGACAAGGAGAATTTGTGAATTTGTATGTGTAAATGACCCGCATATAAGTTCTATATACTATATGTGCCATTGAACTGTTAGACCTAGAATGTTGCCATTGTACTGTTAGACCTAGCCAGACCACAAGGGGTGGAGCTATGTGATGTAAAAGAAAGAAAGAAGAGTATGTAAAGTTTTGGGGGTTTATTGCTTTAAAATGTTTTTGGAATACATTATTGGAATTCATATATCAAAAGGGATGACATGCAGTTACTAGATGGTAAGTATCAATTTGGAGTTCCACTTCATGTAAATGCTAGATCTACACAATTAAATTTATAATAAAGAGGTATGGGGAAAGGAGTTAGGGCAAGACATCTGGGCAATTGTACAGAGAGTTAATATGACTGTATTTCATGTTGATATCCATTGTGCTTCAGGTACCTTGGAGAGGCTCTTCAACATGTTAGCTGATAAATATTCAAAGATATCAGTTGCTGACCCCAAAGAACCCCATAGCGATATCAAATTTTTAAGCCTGGATCATTGGACGCAACAAAAATGTGGACATTTCCAGCCTTGGACTGGTGCATGTGTCGTGGATTTCCTTTGTGAGTCCACGGCCTACTTAATAGGAAATGTTTGCACCCTTCCAGATTAATTATGAATTGATTATGCGCATAAGAAGATTTCACACTGACACAGGTTCAGCATGTATAAGCTTCCTCAATTCTGCTTTATTTGTGGGCACGCAGCCTCTTTTAAAGAGTTTAACATTTCTGCCCACCTGGGCAGGTCAAAGATTACATAGATACAACGTATTGTTTAATTATTGGATAAGCATCTTGAACTTTTTCCATCATTCGCTCATCTGTTATTGCCCGTCACGTGGTAGCAGTCCGGAGAGGGCAGGACGAGATGAGTGGGATGTCTTGGACCCACGTGTGGTTTCTCCGATATGATTGGAGGTTACAGCTTGAACTATTAATTGCATAAATTTCCCATGTTATTTGCATGTTTCCAATAAAACTGCTTGGGTTATTATTGCAGTAGCTAATAGCGGTACTGCTTCAGACTGCGGTTATTTATGTCTGATGTACGTACCCCTGCTAAAGTTACTAAGAATCGGGAAATAGAGCATTCTTGCTAACTGCTAGCTTCTGCTTGCATCTATAGGAGTTTAGAGAATGGAAAGTTTCATCATTTTTTACATATAAGGAAGTAAATATATTGGATACACAAAGAACATATCTATATTTGTAAAAGGGCACACAAAATGAAATAATACTATCATTGGTATACAGGATGCCTACATTTATAAAAACAGGTCCACTGTCCACTACACATGAAATATAGATATGTCGGATATCCACTACAAACCCCCCTTGAAACTATTCGTTTCACTAAACTAACTACACTAACTGTCCCTACTCTACCCCACATTAAACTTCAACCATTCAACCATTAACCCTCCTCGACGTCCCAGATCGTGGTAGGCACACAATGGAGGAGGTAGTCATCGGGGTTGGAATACACTGTACACAACAACAAATAGAAATTAGGATGACTATAAGGCCTTAGTCAGTCGGGCGTTTTTAGTCGCGATTTGCGCATGCGCATGCGTCCGGCGATTTTATAAAACCATTGCTTTGCAATGGTATCAGACACATGAGCGCTTTTTATGCGCTCGTCCGATAAATTATAGAACAGAAATCGCAGATCGCACCTATCTGCGATCTGCGATTCCTGTTCTCTTCTCTATATGCGCTCAATGCGGCCGGCGGCAGCAGCGCCGACCCCATTGAGAACATATAGAAGACAAATCATTCTTCTCTGCCACAGCTGTAACAGCTGTGACAGAGAAGAACGATGTTTGCCCATTGAATTCAATGGAGCCGGCAATATAGCCGCTCCATTGAAAGCAATGGGCTGCCGGCGTGCGCGGGGTGAATTGTCGGGAAGGACTTAAATATATAAGCCCTTCCCTGCAATTCATCCTAAAATGTGTTAAAATAAAAAAAAATTGTATACTCACCTTTCCTCTGCAGCCGGAGTCCAGCCGCGGCCGCTGTCAGTTCTCCTGAACTGCTTCTCGGCACTATTCAGCCGGCGGGGCTTTAAAATCCCCGCCTGCTGAATGATCTGCCTCTGATTGGTCACAGCCCTGACCAATCAGAGGCAGGTTTCACTCACACACCCATTCATGAATTCATGAATGGGTGAGTGACTGCTGCCTCTCAGCGCTGAGCCAATCAGGGGCAGGTCTGACTCACATCCATTCATGAATTCATGAATGGGTGTGAGTGAGACATGCCTCTGATTGGCTCAGAGCTGAGCCAATCAGGGGGCAGGTCTGACTCACACCCCCTTCACACCCACTGCAGGACGGCCGCGTGGAGCTCCGGCTGCCGGGAGAAGGTGAGTATATATATATTTTTTTATTTTTACACATTTTAGGATGAATTGCAGGAAAGGGCTTATATATTTAAGCCCTTCCTGACAATTCATCCCGGGCTCGCCCGCAGCGCATTGCTTTAAATGGAGCCGGCTCTATTGCCGTCTCCATTGAATGCAATGCGCTGGACAGCTCCGGCCCGTTTCTAATGAAACGCGGCTAGGAGCAGATTTTCGGGCGATTTGCGGGCGACTTGCGCGCACCGGTCACGCGATTTGCGGATGCGCATCCGTCATGCGATCCGCAAATCGCGTGAAAAAACGCCCGTGTGACTAAGGCCTAAAGGTGACAAATATAATTAATAACTTCTTTATCAGAATAAACTCTAGTGTAGAATGTTCTGAAAACTCAGTAGAGTGGGCGGTCTTTCACAACTGTCGTTCAGGCTGTAAATGCCCCTCCGATGCCTAGGTGTGGGTTCATGGCAATCCGGTCTTTGGTACATAAGGATACTGAGCCGGGACAATGCGCACGGCCCTCCTGGAAAATTGGTGGGGATATTTGTGTAGGAAAAATTACCACAGGACCAGACCCATCCTGCTTTAACTTGATCTCTGGCTTTATATTCATCTGGTACCCTCATAGGTACCCCTACGGCATCTCTGTACATGTGGAGGTCTAAGCTACCACCTGGGATCTCGAGGCATTAGGTTAGGAGAGGTTCGGCTTTTACTATTTCAGGTAAACACTGCATAACTTGTGTAGAACCCGCCTTCTTGATGCTACCTCGATTCATCCACAAAGAGGGCAAAATTAGGGCTATCTAATGACTGATCAACATGACTGAATCTCTGTCTCATTAGTAAGTGCATAATCATATCTATCAGTCTGGAAGGAAAACTACAAGGTGATTATTCCCACTTCCCTTTTCCAGAGGCGGCAAGGTAGCAGGACCAGGGCGGTTGTAACGCCAGCATGTTGTGTGGCATGAGCAGAGTGCACTGCAGATAAAATAAAGCAAAATCTTAGCGAAAACCTATCACAGTGTTCTAAATACACAATGTTTTAAAACTTATTTTTTCTCTTCTCTTGTTAGGTATGTACCTAACTGAGGAAACAGGCTAATAAAAGACCATTTTCCCCATTGCCTTTGTATCTTAGATTTTAGGGTACCGTTCATCTTTCCTACTTTCCCACTAGAGATGAGCGAACGTACTCGGTAAGGGCGATTTCGCAATCGAGCACCGCGATTTTCGAGTACTTCACTACTCGGGTGAAAAGTACTCGGGTGCGCTGTGGGTGAGCGGGGGGTTGCAGCGGGGAGTGGGGGGGAGAGGGAGAGAGAGAGGGCTCCCCCCTGTTCCCCGCTGCTACCCCCCACTCCCCTCTGCAACCCCCCGCCCCACAGCGCACCCGAGTACTTTTCACCCGAGTAGTGAAGTACTCGAAAATCGCGGTGCTCGATTGCGAAATCACCCTTATCGAGTACGTTCGCTCATCTCTATTTCCCACTACTCTATGTATGGTAGGGTGGATAATAGGCCTGGGATGTACCCAGAGCAGATATGAGGTCGCATTATTTCACCTGTGAAGTGTGTACCTTCGTTTAACTCATTCACTTTCGGTACTCTGTATCTGCAGATTACCTCATTCATGAGCTTTTGTGTGGTTACCTGCTCATTTACCTTAGTATCAGGGTGGGCCTCCAACCTGAAAAGACTCCAACAACAGCAAGCACATATTCATACTCCCCAACAGGTGTGACCTGAATGTGGTCAAATTGGCAATCTCCGAAATGGGTAGAGTGTTCCAGGCAAGTGTTATATGGCCACCTTATTTCTGTCCTGACTCGCATATGGCAAAGATCATGCAAACTGGACAAATGATGCAGCAGCTATAGAGAACCCAGAGAACCCAGGTGTCACCCACTCTCGTTCAGTGTCGACATCATTGCTGCTTTTGATAGGTATGTGTTTCTGTGTACCAGTTGGGCCATCATGGGGCACAGGGACCTCTGTAGGCAAGTTCTGCTGACTGTTCACCATACGCCGTCCTGTTCTGTTGCTCCCGTCTTTTAGCCCATTTTTTCTTTCCTTCCTCGTTGGCTTGTAACTGTAAAGTCCTTAGCATATCAATGTCCGAAGTTTTGTCAATGTCCAAAGTTTTTATCAATGTCCAAAGTTTTTATCAATGTCCAAAGGTTTTATCAATGTCCAAAGTTTTTGCCACTGACTCATGCTGTCAGTATCTTTTCTTCTTTCCTCCACGGCTTGAGGGCCACTGCCTTTGCTGTGCTGTCGGCGAGGGTGTCGTCTCTCGCTTCTCCATTGTAGGAATCGGTGTGAGCTCTCCACTGCCAGGTAGTAGTAGTAGGGCCTCCATGAGACTCTGCACCGCTGCACCATTCTTAATTGGCTGTCCTACTGAGATAAGAAACTGTCTGGCCTTCCGTATTGGGCCATAATCATGAGCTATGCCAAATGCATACCAGGAGTCAGTGTAAAGGGTTGCCGTCTTACCTTCTACCACTCTACACGCCTCAGTGAGAGCCTTCAGTTCTGCTTCTTGCACTGAGACATGCGGAGGCAGAGCTTCTGCGTTTTGGACATCTTGTTGTGTGACCTCTGCATATCTGGTTCAGAGTCATCAACCCTCACCCTGGTACCATCTACAAAAGAAAACTCAAACCCATTGTTAACAGTAGGTTCTAATAACAGTTTTTGTCAGAATCTTGTTGCAAATAATTTAAAAATTTTAAAAAATAGCTGATCTGCCATACTCAGATCACCTATGCCTCCCCTCCCCCGCTTGAACCGGAATACACGATTAAAAGAAGAGTAGCCGGGTTCAAGGTAGTACAACATTGGAAAGAAATATTAGGGGAGGCATGGAAAGAGCACATTGTAGCTGGATCTAACAGGCCAGAGATAAGTGCTTGGGTTGCACTTGCATGAGTATGCTCTGGGTGTCATTTGGGGTGTGGGCCACTAGAGGGTAGTCCAATACCAACTTAGAAGACACGTGGGGTGTTTGTCAACCATTGCCTGTACTGCTGCCAACGCACAAACACATGAGGGAGCTCATCGAGTCACTGGATCCAACCTCATGGAGTAGTATCCCAGTGGCCGTGGTTGTCCTCCGTGCTTTTGTGTCAATACTGTCGTATGGGCGGCAGTATGAAACAAGGCCCAGAAAGGTGCGGAGTTTGGCAACGGGTGTAGGTACAGGTATGGCCTGGACAGCAGCCTTTTGTTCCTCTGTCAGATGTCTAGTTCCCTGGCTAAACAACGATCCAGGAGAACGACCTTTCCTGCAGAACTGAGGTTTGTCTTTGGAGGCCTCCAGGCCTTGCGGCCATCTTCTGCAAGGGAAATTAACAGTGAAATTGTGGCCGGTCGGCAGTTTTCCAAAGTCATCAGCACACAGCACCTAACATGTGTGGCTGACCCTTCACCCCTTTTTTTTTTTTTTGAAACTAAGGGGATACTGTGTGACCCAGGGGTGTGTATCCGGGTCTCATATATATTATCATGGTGGGTACATTCAATTTCCCTACGTCTGTCTTGTAGGTGGCCCATAATTTGTCAGGAACTGTGGAAAGCTGAGTTTCCGCAGCGGCTATCAGGCCAAACACATAAGCCAGCCACACCAAAAGAGCAGTTTAATTTACAAATTTTTTTTCTGAAATGACACCTGAAGTCCCAACCCGTACCGATCCAACTGGCGCCATTATGATGGATGCAGATAGGGTTTGTAAAATATCAGTGCCAATAACAGAGACATGCCTTCCATCCGGGCAGCCATATTTAAAATGTGATATTCTTTAAGAGAATTCATTATTATTTAATCTGATCCTGCCTGAAATGTCTCATCAAACTTGAGACAGGAGAAAAAACTAAACTTTTCCTGGCTATCTATGATTCTCACCCCTCGTTGTGGACAAGAGAGGGATGACCCATTATGTATTCTTGCATCATCTAGCTCCACCCCTCTGAATTTGCCTGATCACTTGCTTCCTTATTTTTTCATTCAACATTTGCTTTCCTCGGATACACATCACAACCAAATAAAGTCTTATGCATCACACAATTTACATTTTACAATTTACGTGTCAATCTGCTCCGCCCCTCCTGTGGATACCAGGCCTTATCGTTACCTGCTTGGTTCCCATTCTTTGGCTTCTCTGTTTAACCTAGATCTACACCTAACTCCATGTAATTTATTTATTTTTGTACTGTCTGCTAATTTATCTACCCTAGGACTGCAGTACTAATGCTTCTCCCAGTGACTTCCTCTTTTTAAAATCTCTCCCCCGTACAGCCCCTTCTTGCCCTCCGCAGACCACAATGTACATTAACGCTATAACACAGAATGGAAGAGACAAAGAATCAGGAGTTGCTAATTTACTTTTACAACAGTTTTGTCCCAGACTTGTTCCTGGTCGTCACTCCAGCGTCAAGGCTTCCTCATCACCCACAAGGCCCTACTCTTAGGGTGAGTGTAATCCCTACCTCACCTCAGAAGGAGGACATGGATCCCCCCGGGCTATGTTTTTCAGGTATCCACGTCATCTATCTGTACAAGTCAAAGGGGTTGTCCCGCGGCAGCAAGTGGGTCTATACACTTCTGTATGGCCATATTAATGCACTTTGTAATGTACATTGTGCATTAATTATGAGCCATACAGAAGTTATCAGAAGTTTTTCACTTACCTGCTCCGTTGCTGGCGTCCTCATCTCCATGGTTGCCGTCTAATTTTCGCCGTCTAATGGCCAAATTAGACGCGCTTGCGCAGTCCGGGTCTTCTTATCTTCTCAATGGGGCTCCGTGTAGCTCCGCCCCGTCACGTGCCGATTCCAGCCAATCAGGAGGCTGGAATCGGCAATGGACCGCACAGAAGAGCTGCGGTCCACGGAGGGAGAGGATCCCGGCGGCCATCTTCAACCGGTGAGTAAGAAGTCACCGGAGCGCGGGGATTCAGGTAAGCGCTGTGCTGTTTTTTTTTTAAGTCCCTGCATCGGGGTTGTCTCGCGCCGAACGGGGGGGTTGAAAAAAAAACAACCCATTTCGGCGCGGGACAACCCCTTTAACACTCCGCGGAGCGCACCCCCGCTGGAACCTACGGCCTTCTACACTATCCCTAGGCGAATGGGAAACCAACTGACATTTTAAGCCGGAGACCGGAGCAGATGCAGTCTTAGATGCCAGGCATCTCCATCTGATTGGTAACGTACAGTAGTTCACATATGGTGTGCCAAAGGTTGCTGAGTGACTGAGATATTATTCTATCTCCTTATTTACTGAACTGTTATACAATTAACCTGTTATACTGAACACTGGTGTCTTTGGCATGCGTGGGTACCGACGCCATTTCAGCCCGCCTTCTCTTCCTCTGACTGACATTCAGGGAAATTCTAACGTCTAATGTATAACTACTATGTTGTAAGTTTACGGTCACAGCTGTGACCACCTAACATTGTATGTGGTTACAATTGAATTGGGGACTTGGCAAACATAGATGTATTTTCTTGTGGGCATGGTGGGCTATGTAGTTTGTTACAGTTTGTAATGCAACATTTTCTGCATTCTTTGACCCTTGTATTCTTAAAAGCCCCCTCAGTGGGGGGTGGCATATAACTTTTTACATTTGTATGAAGGACGTACAACAAAGATTAGATTACATAACAAGACATACGAGCAGTAGTTGTTATTTGTCACAGCACATGAATTTGCTTTCTCTTCTATCGCTTGGGTCTAGTCCACCTGCTCTAACAATTTAGTACATCACTGACCTCCATCTGTGACCCTAGACGCTATGTGCCTTAAAACTTCTATCTTACCTGCCTTCTAAGACAGTATAATTCATTGCATTCATTATAATCTTTTATTCTATTTAAGCAACAAAGTTACTTCTTACATTTAGTGTTACAGCACTTCCTCCTAGAAAATGAGGAAGTAAGGGGTCTGAGGCGGGGGGGGGGGGGGTTGAGCCTGCAGATTCGAGCAAGCAGCCTTTCTCTCTCACTAAAACAAACTCAGTTAACCCTTTGTATACATTCACTTACATATATATCTACATCTATCTATATCTCTTGTCAATATTCACCTTGTCACGTATTGATTCTCTCTCTTTGCCGCCTACGGGCACAATGTATCACATCCTATACTCTCAAACTATTCAACAGCAACACAGTTTAGCAGTCTGCCTTTACTAGAAGGGATCCAGTACTGCAGATTTAGCCTTTAAATTCCAAACCCACAACGCCGCTGTGTACGGTGCATCAATCTTGGCTATAACCCAGCCAATGTGTTCTCATTGCCAACAATCCCTTCTTACAGTTTGAGTAGGACTGCTACTAATTCTATATGATAGACAAACAGACTATTTCTATATAAGCAACTCAGCAGGATTAGCTCTACACAACAGCCAAGCACACTAACTTTATATAACGGATAGGTAGGATGTTTTGAGCACACAGAAATATTGCTTGATTAATCAATGATAACTTGACTCTCCACACCTTCCACACTTTTCTGGAGGGTGTAAGAATTGACCTTGGTATAATGTTTGCTGCCTCTCAATCTCAATCATGGCAGCCAGATTTATGATTATAGGATTCTCCTCAGACGCCGGACACAGTATGTCCCGCCCTAGAGTCTCTAGCATTTCTGCCACTACACAGTTTAATAATCTACCCTCAGACAGAGGGATCCACTCATGAACGTTCAAACGATAAACAAATAAGTGTGGATAGTAACCCTCAACCAGTGGACCATAGCCACACCGGTGAGTGAGGCAGGGGTTATCCTGTCTACAGATCTCCCATCCCCATGTGCTTATGATTAATAATAATCCTTTCTTACAATCGGTACAGGACATGGGAGTGGGATGTACACACAAATAGACAGAGCACTAGTACAACTGGCTTAGTTCCATTGTCCCCTTGGGATATGCCAGACTGAATTACCTCAGCCTGGATGTCTGACAGCCTCTCTCACCCCTGAGCCTCATATGCAGCCCCCCCCCCCCCCCCCCCCCAGGGGCAGTGTCCCTGCTCAGACGTCTGTCAGCCTCTCCCGGCCTCCTGAGTCTGATACGCAGACTTCCCAGGAGCAGAGTCCCTGCACAGACCACACCTGTTAGCCTCTCCTGGCCTCCTGGGTCTGATACGCAGACTTCCCAGGAGCAGAGCCCCTACAAAGGCCACCTGTTAGCCTCTCCCCCCCTCCTGAGTCTGATACGCAGACTTCCCAGGATTAGAGTCTCTACACAGGCCCTCCCTTGGGCAACCTATTGACTTCACCAATTAATCAGCACTTTCCAAAACAACAGGCATACAAACATTCCTTTTTGTTCTTATGACAGGTTCTATTTACGTGGTCGAGACTTAAAATACCTGTCGCGCAGATCCAAATCAATCAACCTTGACACGGCACATAGGCAAGCTTGGAGTCAGCCACACAGGTATAGATAATTAATTTATCTTACCGTGTTCTGATGATTTGTTGGGCCCGCCAAGTCCAAGGTTGCCTATGTCCGCGCCTTGTTTTACGATCGTCTTAGACCCTATCGACCACTCCCCGTATGGGCTACCAACTGTCGTGGATTTCCTTTGTGAGTCCACGGCCTACTTAATAGGAAATGTTTGCACCCTTCCAGATTAATTATGAATTGATTATGCGCATAAGAAGATTTCACACTGACACAGGTTTAGCATGTATAAGCTTCCTCAATTCTGCTTTATTTGTGGGCGCACAGCCTCTTTTAAAGAGTTTAACATATCTGCCCATCTGGGCAGGTCAAAGATTACATAGATACAACGTATTGTTTAATAATTGGATAAGCATCTTGAAATTCTTCCATCATCTGTTATTGCCCGTCACGTGGTAGCAGTCCGGAGAGGGCAGGACGAGATGAGTGGGATGTCTTGGACCCACGTGTGGTTTCTCCGATATGATTGGAGGTTACAGCTTGAACTATTAATTGCATAAATTTCCCATGTTATTTGCATAAGTTTCCAGTAAAACTGCTTGGGTTATTATTGCGGTAGCTAAAAGCGGTACTGCTTCAGACTGCGGTTATTTATGTCTGATGTACCTCTGCTAAAGTTACTAAGAATCGGGAAATAGAGCATTCTTGCTAACTGCTAGCTTCTGCTTGCATCTATAGGAGTTTAGAGAATGGAAAGTTTCATCATTTTTTTACATATAAGGAAGTAAATATATTGGATACACAAAGAACATATCTATATTTGTAAAAGGGCACACAAAATGGAATAATACTATCATTGGTATACAGGATGCCTACATTTATAAAAAGAGGTCCACTACACATGAAATATAGATATGTCAGATATCCACTACACATGTTTTAAAAGTAGCATTGTTTTTCCTGGCACGCAAGGGACAGGGGCACACAAGTTCTGACCCCGCATGAAGTGTGACCCGAATCAGTGTGTTATGTAGTTATACAATTGCAGTAACTAATATCCACCTATCATCTCTCTCCTATCACACAGGTATGTGTATTGCTAAAATGCTTTGTGCTGCGGACTCATGCTGATCTCTGCTAATTTGCACCACTGATACCTCACTACTTTACTCCCCTCCCTTCAGCTGCCGGCGCTCAGCCAGGTCTCAGACAATCACAGGCAGCTCTCCCCGAGTGAATGACGTTCAAGAGCTGCCTGTGATTGGCTGAGCACCTCAGCCAATCACATTCAGCTCTTTCAGCAGGTGGGGATTTTAAATCCCAGTTGCTGATAGATCAGCACCACAGTGTAGGGGACAGCAGGAGAAGACGCCGCAGTGCCCCGGCAGCTGAAGGGAGGTGAGTATCTATTTTTTTTTTGTTTTTTTAAACCACTTTTACTTGATTTTCAGGGAAGGGCTTATATTTAAAGCCCTTCCCTGAAATCAATTGCTGGCAGCAGAATCCCCCACCGCAGCTGACATGTGTGACAGCTGCAGTAGAGAATTGAAGAATTCCTCTGCTGCATCTGCCACAGATGTGACAGATGTAGCAGCAGGAAATTATTTTAACTAGCGGGGACGAAGGAAACATGTGCTGCATGCAGCAGATGTGTTCTTCATCCCTGCAGGGGACACAGCAGCGGTGGGCAGCCAATCACAATCAGAGCTAGCAGCAGGCGGGGATTTTAAATCCCAACTTCGATAGCTGAGAGCTACAGAGCTGGGGACAGCTGCAGAAGCCGCGCCTGAGCCCCGGCAGGTGATTATTATTATTTTTCTTTTTGTACACTATTTTAAAAGGCTTTTCAGGGGAGTGCTCATGAAGCCCTTTCCTGAAAAGCTATTGACAGCTGCCGGGGCTCAGCGGCGACTTCTGTCACTGTCCCCAGCTCTGTAGCACTGCTGAGCTATCAGCAGCCAGGGATTTAAAATCCCCGCCTGCTGGTAGCTCTGACTGTGATTGGCTGAACTGCTCAGCCAATCACAATCAGAGCTACCAGCAGGCGGGGATTTTAAATCCCCAGCTGCTGATAGCTCAGTACTACAGACGGGGACAGTGGCAGAAGTCGTGGCCGAGCCCTGGCAGGTAAGTATAGATTTTTTTTTTTCACTCTATACTAAAAAACTTTTCAGGGAAGGGCTTTTGAAGCCCTTCCCTGAAAAGCCATTGACGGATGCCTGGGCTCAGCGTTGACTTCTACCACTGTCCCCGACACTACAGTTCTCAGCTAGCAGCATGCGGGGATTTAAAATTCCCGCCTGCTGGTAGCTCTGATTGTGATTTGCTGAAGCACTTCAGCCAATAACAATCAGAGCTACCAGCAGGCAGGGTGATGAGGGTGGGGACTTCCAAGTAGTGTCTCAAGAGGTATTTGTTGATGATGAAGTGGTGATCATGAGACACAGTTGTCTGTCAGTGAGATTGTTGTTAGGGCAGTAAGTCTGAGGGAGGAGCAGACTGAGGATTCAGAGGAAGAGCTGGTGGATAATGAGGTGACTGACCCGACCTGGGTTGGTAAGCCTACTGAAGACAGCGCTTTAAAGGGGAAGGCAAGTGCAGCACCAGAACATGTTGGAAGAGGCAGTGGGGTGGCCAGAGAGAGAAGCAGGGCCAGAGCAAGTAATCCCCCAACTGTTCCCTACAGCACCGCCTCGCGGCAAGCTCCCCTGCAGAGGGCTAGGTGTTCGAAGGTCTGGAGGTTTTGTAATGAGACTGCGGATGACCGACAAACAGTGGTATGCAACCTGTGCTGCACCAAGATCAGCAGGGGAGCCACCACTACCAGCCTGACCACCACCAGCATGTGCAGGCATATGATAGCTAAGCACCCGACAAGGTGGAACGAAGGCCATTCACTGCCTGCGGGTCACACCACTGCCTCTTCCCCTGTGTCACATGCTGGCACTGAGATGCAATCCCCCTCCCAGGACGCAGACACGGGAATTTCCCGCCCTGCATCCACCCCTTCACCTGCATGGTCCTCCATTGCCTCCACCAATGTGTCCCAGCGCAGCGTTCAACTGTCCATAACACAAACATTAAAACGCAAGTGCAACTATGCAGCCACCCACCCACATGCACAATTGCTAAACGTGCATATCTCCAAACTGCTGAGCCTGGAGATGCTGCCATATAGGTTGGTAAAGCAAGCTTTCCGCAACCTCATGGCGGCGGCCGTCCCTCACTACTCGGTCCCCAGTCGCCACTATTTTTCCCACTGTGCTGTCCCCACCCTACACCAGCACGTGTCACAGAATATCAACCGTACCCTCACCAATGCGGTTACTGGCAAAGTCAACATAATCACTGACACGTGGACAAGTGCTGGAGGGCAAGGATTTCCCCAGACTTCTCTTCTCCACTGGTGGAAAGCAGCTTAACATAAAGTATTTTTAAGCTGGAACTGGAGAACCATGCACCCTCTATCACTCCAAAAAAAGGGGAAAAGTAGCTTGGTCTATCCTTCTCTGATCTTCCTCCTCCTTCTAAAAAACTATTTTTTTTTTGGAGGGCGGCCTCCAGTCTCTGTCAAAACAATTTTTCTGAGGGCCACCTCCAGGTTCTTTCCCCCAATTTTGAAGAGGTTCACCACTAGAGTTCAGCAAACGTTCTGGTTCCAGCTTCCAACGCCCACAGAATCCACAAATGTATCCCAGTGCAGTGTCCAGCTATCTGATACTGGGACAGAATGAATTGTCCTTGTTTGGCCACTCTAATTTCTTCATAGTACATGCTGTCTTTCCCTGGGGCACTGGTTAAAAAGCCCTTTGGGGAGAAGCAGGGGCTGGGACAGGTGGTAGCTTGCCTGTCTGTGGCCTGCACCTGGATCCCATTAAGCAAGTACGAGCTCTATGTTCCAAAAAAAATATTTATGGGGTTCACCTGCACTTTGGGTAGACAAATCTTTCAGGGGTACACCTATACTGTTGGTACACAAATCTTTCAGGGTTCGCCTATACTCTTGGTACACAACTTTTTCAGGGGTTTGCCTATACTCTTGGTAAACAAATCCTTTTAGGGGTTCACCTATACTCTTGGTAAACAAATGTTTTAGGGTTTCACCTGCACTCTTGGTAAACAAATCTTTCAGAGGTTCACCTGCACTCTGGGTAAAAAAAATCTTTTGTTTTAGAATGGGCTGTTGAATTGTGGAGATGTGTAGAAGTACTGGCATCTGAGTCCCCTTTATGCCCATATTTGTGGCTCATGAAATTTTGTGATGGAGGTGGCATGGGATTGGAATTATGATCATACGTTAATTTATCAGCAATTCTCATCAGCATTGTGGGCTATTGCCCACAATTTCAAAGAGGGTCACTGCCAGGCCCTGCCAACCCTCTGCAGTGTGTGTCTCCTGTTCCTCCTTATCCAATACACACTTATAAATAGACATGAGGATGGTGTGGCTATCAAGCGACCATGGGGCATGAGGACAGCTGAATGCTGCACTGGGAAAAATTTCAGTACGCTATGGACTACTGAGTAGGTGAAGGGGTGCACCTTACTCCGTCTGGGATGGCGACAGCTGGACACTGCGCTGGGAAAAATTTCAGTACGCTGTGGACGCAGGCTCGTGCCTGCGTCCTGGGGGAGAATTGGGCAGCAATGCCAGCATGTAACACAAGAAAAGAGGCTGTGGTGTTACCCCCAGGCAGTGTTTTGCCTTCGTTCCACCTAGTGTGGTGCTTAGCTAAGATGTGCCAGCATGTGTGCCTTGCTGATTATGGTCTGGCCCAACTAAATTTTTAGGGGGGTGACCACCAGGCTCTTGCCCACTTTTGATTTAATAGTACGACCTGGGAGCTTCAGATCCATCCATGCATGCTGTCCCTGCTGCTCCCTATCCGTTTCTGTGGTGTTTCCATCACTTTCTGATGTTTTCAGGTGAATCACACACCCTGCCCTATGCAGAGCATGGGTCACCTTGAAAAATGCTCGAGTCTCCCATTGACTTCAATGGGGTTTGTTACTCGAAACTAACTCTTGAGCATTACAAAAAGCTCGGCTCAAGTTATGAGCACCCGAGCATTTTGGTACTTGCTCATCTCTATTCAAGAGTGGTCGACCGTCGGCAACCACGGTCATCAAACCTAACATCACACTTCTCCTTAAGCACTAAAATTATTAACAACTGTTGTTAACCTATCTTTGTAAATCAGGGCTATGTCCTGTTGTTTAGATATGCCTACCACCCATAATAACCATTCACCAAAGTACAGTAGGTACTGGGTGAAAACTATTTTGTTACTTTACAATACCAGTAATTATTTTGCATGTGTTTTGCTCTACTAAGTTTCCTTATTGTTTTAGATTTAGGCAGAAGAGGCCTTTTCTTTTTTCCAGATGTCTTATTTCTGCAACGGACCATGGTGGCATCTCAACACCTAGTTTCCCCATAGAATATGCCTATCTCCATCTCATCAGTAAGTGTTAAGGGGGTGAATAGCCCCTATAAATGAAGTTTGTGTTGCTGCGAGGCCGTGAGACTCTGGGTAGATGTCTTCTTTGTGCAGGAAATGCACTTCCTGAAAGATAGACACCCTGAATGTACGTACCCCAAATTTCTAAATATGATCTGGATGAGGGAATTGATGGGAAACTGATCAAATTTGCTGATGACACAAAGCCATGAGGGATAGTTAACACTAGGGAAGAGAGAGAGTATTTAAAAAGATCTAGAAAAGTTTTCACAGTGGGCAGCGACTAACAGAATGGTATTTAACAAGGAGAAATGCAAAGTCCTACATCTGGGCAAGAAAAATGAAGAAAGCACATACAGAATAGAAGGAATTGAGCTAAGCAGCAGCACATGTGAAAAAGACTTGGGTATACTAATAGATCATAGACTGAACATGAATCAACAATGTGATGCAGCAGCCAAAAAGGCAAACATAATTCTGGGATGTATTAAGAGAAGCATAGAGTCTAGATCACGTAAGGGCATTATCCCCCTCTGCTCTTCCTTAGTGAGACCTCATCTGGAATACTGTGTCTAGCTCTGGGCACACCACTGTAAAAGAGACATAGACAAACTGGAGCAAGTTCAGAGAAGAGTTACCAAGATGGTGAGCGGTTAGCAAATCATATCCTTTGAGGAACGGTTAAAGGATCTGGGAATGTTTAGCTTACAAAAAAGAAGTCTGAGAAGAGACTTAATAGCATTGTACAAATATCTAAAGGGTTGTCACAGTGCAGAGGGATTAACCCTATTCTCATTTGCACAGGAAAGACAAGAAGCAATGGGATGAAACTGAAAGAGAGTAGACTAGAGATGAGCGAACGTACTCGTCCGAGCCTGATGCTCGCTCCAGTTTTAGGGTGCTCGAGATGCTCGTTGCTCGAGACGAGCACCACGCGGTACTCAAGTCAATTCCATTTCCTTTCCTGCATGTTTAGCGCCATTTTCTAGCCAATAGACATGCAGGGAAGGCATTACAACTTCCTCCTGTGACGTGCCAGCCCTATTCCACCCCCCTGCAGTGAGTGGCTGGTGAGATCAAGTGAGCGCTGAGTATTTAAAGCGGTCCCGCCCACGGCTCGCCTCAGACACATGCTGGCAGAGATTAGGGAGAGTGCTGTTCCTGCTGTTCCTGCTATAGGGAGAGTGTTAGGCTACTGTTAGTGTCTTCAAGAACCCTAACGGTCCTTCTTAGGGCCACATCTGACCGTGTGCATTACTGTTGGGCTGCTGGGAGCAGTTTTGCACCTTTTTTTTTCATCTTGGGCTGTGCAGGCTATAGCGTTCTCAGTCTGCAGTCAAATATACAGAGTATAGGGGCAGTACTGGTGAGGCAGGGAGAGTGGTAGTGTAGAATCCTGTCAACAAGTACCCCAAAAAAGCTCCTTCTTAGGGCTACCTGTGACCGTGTGCATTTTACTGCGAGGCTGATGGGAGTTGTAGTGGTTCACTATTACCCAGCTAGGCCTTTTTGCAGCCTTGCGTATAATTTTTTCCGGACTGCAGTGTGCGTTACATAACTGCTGTGAGCCTCCAACTGCAGGCCAATAATTGCATATTTTTTTACACCGCTCTGTGTGTGCCGTCAAATTCACGCAGTGTGCGGCGACAGCCCCTGATAGAGGGAAAGACATATACACGCTATCTAGGCTGTTTGCTTTTTCAAAAAAATTTGAAAAAAAGCTCCTTCTCAGGGCTACCTGTGACCATGTGTATTTTACTCCGTGGCTGCTGGGAGTTGTAGTGGCTCACTATTACCCAGCTAGGCCTTTTTGGAGCCTAGCGTATAATTTTTTGATCTGCCTGGAGATGCTGCCGTACAGGCTTGTGAAAACAGAGGCTTTTAAAAATATGATGGCGGCGGCGGCCCCGCGCTACTCGGTCCCAGTCGCCACTATTTTTCCCGGTGTGCCGTCCCAGCCTTACACCAGCACGTCTCCCGCAACATCAATCGTGCCCTCACCAACACGGTTACTGGGAAGGTCCACTTAACCACGGACACGTGGACAAGTATTGGGAGGCAGGGCCACTATATCTCCCTGACGGCACACTGGGTAAATTTGGTGGAGGCTGGGACCTAGTCAGAGTCTGGGACCGCACACGTCCTACTCACACTCAGAATTGCGGGTCCTTCCTCGGTTCTGGTATCTGCAGCGGTCTATGCCACCTCCTCTAAACCCTCCCTCTCCTCCTCCCTCCTATGCAACCTCTATCTCTCAATTAAGAAATGTGAGCAGCACATTGCCAGCAGTTGATGTGGAGCGGCGCGGCAGCACAGCGGTGGGCAAGCGTCAGCAGACCGTGCTGAAACTTCTCAGCCTGGGTGACAAGAGGCACACAGCCCCCGAACTATTGCAGGGTATGACAGAGCAGACATACCTCTGGCTTTTGCCGCTGAGCTTTCAACCGGGCATGGTCGTGTGTGACAACGGCTGTAACCTGGTGGCGGCTCTGCAGCTCGGCAGCCTCACACACGTGCCATGCCTTCCCCTCATCTTCAATCTGGTGGTTCAGCGGTTTCTGTAAAACTACCCGCACTTGTCAGACCTGCTCGGCAAGGTGCGCCGCGTCTGTGCACATTTCCACAAATCCACCACGGACACTGCCAACCTGAGGACCCTGCAACATCGGTTTAATCTGCCAGAGCACCGACTGCTGTGCAACGTGCCCACACAGTGGAATTCTACGCTGCACATGTTGGCCAGGCTCTATGAGCAGCGTAGAGCAATAGTGGAATACCAACTCCAACATGGGTGGCGTAGTGGTAGTCAGCCTCCCCAATTCTTTACGGAGGAGTGGGCCTGGATGGCAGACATCTGCCAGGTCCTCGGAAACTTTGAGGATTCTGCCCAGATGGTGAGCGGTGACGCTGCAATCATTAGCGTAACCATCCCGCTGCTATGCCTGCTGAGGAGTTCGCTGCAAGGCATAAAGGCCGACGCTTTGCGGTTGGAACAGGAGATGGGGGAAGACAGTATGTCGCTTGATAGCCAGACCACCCTCATGTCTATATCTTAGCGCGTTTTGGAGGAGGAGGAGCAGGAGTTGGAGGAGGGGGAAGAGACAGCTGGGCACACTGCAGAGATTGCCCATGCTGCTTGCCTCTCATCTGTTCAGCGTGTATGGCCTGTGGAGGAGGAGGAGACTGAAAGTCATCTTCCTAGTGAGGACAGCCATGTCTTGCGTACTGGCACCCTGCACACATGGCTGACTTCAATTTAGGCTGCCTTTCTCGTGACCCTCGAATTAGACGCATTCTGGCCAACACGGGTTACTGGGTGTACACCCTTCTCGACCCATGGTACAAGGAGAACCTTTCCACTTTTATTCCCGAAAAGGAAAGGAGTTCGAGAGTGATGCAATACCACAGGGCCCTGGTGGACAAAGTGATGCTAAACTTCCCATCTGACAGCGCTAGCAGCAGAAGGCGCAGTTCCGAGGGCCAAGTAGCAGGGGAAGCGCGGAGATCAGGCAGCATGTTCAGCGCAGGCAGGGGAACACTCTCCAAGGCCTTTGCCAGCTTTAAGGCTCCCCAGCAAGACTGCGTCACCACTCCCCAATCAGGGCTGAGTCGGAGGGAGCACTGTAAAAAGATAGTGAGGGAGTATGTATCCGATCGTACCACCGTCCTCCGTATTGCCTCTGCTCGATACAACTATTGGGTGTCAAAGCTGGACACGTGGCACGAACTTGCGCTGTATGCCCTGGAGGTGTTGGCTTGCCCTGCCGCTAGCGTCTTGTCACAGAGGGTGTTTAGTGCAGCTGGGGGAATCATCATGGACAAGCGTACCCTCCTGTCAACTGCCAGTGCCGACATGCTTACATTCATAAAGATGAACAAAGCCTGGATTTCCCCAAACTTCTCTTCCCCATCGTCGGAGAGCAGCGGAACCTAAAGATTCTTTTCGCTGCAACCACAGATAAAAGCACTCTTCTCTATCACCGGGAAAACAGGGCATTTATCTTTGTCAATCTGTCTCTGACATTAGTTCTCCTCCTGCTACTCCTCCTCCAGAAACAACATGTCATCGCGCTGAACGGCCAATTTTTCTGCAGCCCAAAAGGGTCATCTACCAATATTTTTACAATTTTTCAAAATTTCAAAAGTATTGATTAGAGATGAGCGAGCACCAAAATGCTCGGGTGCTCGTTACTCGAGACGAACTTTTCGCGATGCTCGAGGGTTCGTTTCGAATAACGAACCCCATTGAAGTCAATGGGCGACCCGAGCATTTTTGTATATCGCCGATGCTCGCTAAGGTTTTCATTTGTGAAAATTGGGGCAATTCAAGAAAGTGATGGGAACGACAAAGCAACGGATAGGGCAGGCGAGGGGCTACATGTTGGGCTGCATCTCAAGTTCACAGGTCCCACTATTAAGCCACAATAGCGGCAAGAGTGCCCCCCCCAACAACTTTTACTTCTGAAAAGCCCTCAATAGCAATGCATACCTTAGCTAAGCACCACACTACCTCCAACAAAGCACAATCACTGCCTGCATGACACTCCGCTGCCACTTCTCCTGGGTTACATGCTGCCCAACCCCCCCCCTGCACGACCTAGTGTCCACAGCGCACACCAAACTGTCCCTGCGCAGCCTTCAGCTGCCCTCATGCCACACCACACTCATGTCTATTTATAAGTGCGTCTGCCAGAGGAACCGCAGGCACACACTGCAGAGGGTTGGCACGGCAAGGCAGCGACCCTCTTTAAAAGGGGCGGGCCGGTAGTCCACAATGCTGTACAGAAGCAATGAGAAATCCAATCCTGTGCCACCTCCATCTGGAGCTGCACACGTGGGCATAGCTATGGGGAACCTATGTGCCACACACCATTCATTCTGTCAAGGTGTCTGCATGCCCCAGTCAGACCGCGGTTTTTTATAAATAGTCACAGGCATGTACAACTCCACAATGGGAATTCCGTGTGCACCCACAGCATGGGTGGCTCCCTGGAACCCACCCGCTGTACATAAATGTATCCCATTGCAGTGCCCTGGACAGCAGAGCTAACGTCAGATGAAATGCAGGTGGGCTTCGGCCCACACTGCATGCCCCAGTCAGACTGGGGTTCTTTAGAAGTGGACACATGTAGTTACAATTCCCTGTAGACCCACAGCATGGGTGGGTGCCAGGAAGCCACCGGCGGTACATAAATATATCCCATTGCATTGCCCATCACAGCTGAGGTAATAATGTCATGTTTAATGCAGGTGGGCTTCGGCCCACACTGCATGCCCCAGTCAGACTGGGGTTCTTTAGAAGTGGACACATGTAGTTACAACTCCCTGTGGACCCACAGCATGGGTGGCTCCCTGGAACCCACCGGCAGTACATAAAAATATCCCATTGCATTGCCCAACACAGCGGATGTAACGTCAGCTATAATGCAGGTGGGCTAAAAATTAATTTGATTACACTGTAGGCGAGGGCCCACAAAAATTGCTGTATCAACAGTACTAATGTACATCAGAAAAATTGGCCATGGCCAACCAAGAGGGCAGGTGAAACCCATTAATCGCTTTGGTTAATGTGGCTTAATTGGTAACTAGGCCAGGAGGAAGCCCAGCTAAAATAAAAATTGGTGGAGGTGAAAGTTTCAACGCTTTAATGAGCATTGAAACGTATAAAAATTGTTTAGAAAAATTATATGACTGAGCCTTGTGGGCCTAAGAAAAATTGCCCGTTCGGCGTGATTATGTGAGGTTTCAGGAGGAGGAGCAGGAGGAGGAGGAGGAATATTATACACAGATGGATGAAGCGAAAAGGTCCCCGTTTTTGATGGGGATACAGAACGATGCTTCCATCCGCAGGTGCAGCCTACGTATTGCTTAGGTATCGCTGCTGTTCGCTGGTGGAGAAGAGAAGTCTGGGGAAATCCAGGCTTTGTTCATCTTGATGAGTGTTAGCCTGTCGGCACTGTCGGTTGACAGGCGGGTACGCTTATCTGTGATGATTCCCCCAGCCGCACTAAACACCCTCTCTGACAAGACGCTAGCCGCAGGACAAGCAAGCACCTCCAGGGCATACAGCGCGAGTTCAGACCACGTGTCCAGCTTCGACACCCAGTAGTTGTAGGGGGCAGAGGCGTCACGGAGGACGGTCGTGCGATCGGCTACGTACTCCCTCACCATCCTTTTACAGTGCTCCCGCCGACTCAGCCGTGACTGGGGAGCGGTGACACAGTCTTGCTGGGGAGCCATAAAGCTGTCAAGGGCCTTAAAGAGTGTTGCCCTGCCTGTGCTGTACATGCTGCCTGATCTCCGCGCCTCCCCTGCTACCTGGCCCTCGGAACTGCGCCTTCGGCCACTAGCGCTATCGTATGGGAATTTTACCATCAGTTTGTCCGCCAGGGGCCTGTGGTATAGCAACACTCTCGAACCCCTTTCCTCTTCGGGTATGAGAGTGGAAAGGTTCTCCTTATACCGTGGGTTGAGCAGTGTGTACACCCAGTAATCCGTAGTGGCCAGAATGCGTGTAACGCGAGGGTCACGAGAAAGGCATCCTAACATGAAGTCAGCCATGTGTGCCAGGGTACCTGTACGCAACACATGGCTGTCCTCACTAGGAAGATCACTTTCAGGATCCTCCTCCTCCTCCTCCTCCTCAGGCCATACACGCTGAAAGGATGACAGGCCAGCAGCATGTGTACCCTCACCAGTGGGCCAAGCTGTATCTTCCCCCTCCTCCTCATCTTCCTCCTCCTCCTCCTCCTCCTCACCGCGCTGAGATATAGACAGGAGGGTGCTCTGACTATCCAGCGACATACTGTCTTCCCCCGGCTCTGTTTCCGAGTGCAAAGCGTCTGCCTTTATGCTTTGCAGGGAACTTCTCAAGAGGCATAGCAGAGGAATGGTGACGCTAATGATTGCAGCATCGCCGCTCACCACCTGGGTAGACTCCTCAAACTTTCCAAGGACCTGGCAGATGTCTGCCAACCAGGCCCACTCTTCTGAAAATAATTGAGGAGGCTGACTCCCACTGCGCCGCCCATGTTGGAGTTGGTATTCCACTATAGCTCTACGCTGCTCATAGAGCCTGGCCAACATTGGAGCGTAGAGTTCCACCGTGTGGGCACGTCGCACAGCAGTCGGTGCACTGGCAGATTAAACCGATGTTGCAGGGTGCGCAGGGTGGCAGCGTCCGTGTGGGACTTGCGGAAATGTGCGCAGAGCTGGCGCACCTTTCCGAGCAGGTCTGACAAGCGAGGGTAGCTTTTCAGAAAGCGCTGAACCACCAAATTAAAGACGTGGGCCAGGCATGGCACGTGCGTAAGGCTGCCGAGCTGCAGAGCCGCTACCAGGTTATGGCCGTTGTCACACACGACCATGCCCGGTTGGAGGCTCAGTGGCGCAAGCCAGCGGTCGGTCTGCTCTGTCAGACCCTGCAGCATTTTGTGGGCCGTGTGCCTCTTATCTCCTAAGCTGAGTAGTTTCAGCACGGCCTGCTGACGCTTGCCCACCGCTGTGCTGCCACGACGCGCGACACCGACTGCTGGCGACGTGCTGCTGCTGACACATCTTGATTGCGAGACAGAGGTTGCGTTGGAGGAGGAGGAGGAGGAGGGTGGTTTAGTGGAGGAAGCATACACCGCCGCAGATACCACCACCGAGCTGTGGCCCGCAATCCTGGGGGTGGGTAGGACGTGAGCGGTCCCAGGCTCTGACTCTGTCCCAGCCTCCACTAAATTCACCCAATGTGCCGTCAGGCAGATATAGTGGCCCTGCCCGCCTGTGCTTGTCCACGTGTCCGTTGTTAAGTGGACCTTGGCAGTAACCGCGTTGGTGAGGGCGCGTACAATGTTGCGGGAGACGTGGTCGTGCAGGGCTGGGACGGCACATCGGGAAAAGTAGTGGCGACTGGGAACTGAGTAGCGCGGGGCCGCCGCCGCCATCATACTTTTGAAGGACTCCGTTTCCACAACCCTATACGGCAGCATCTCCAGGCTGATAAATTTGGCTACGTGCACGTTTAACGCTTGAGTGTGCGGGTGCGTGGCGGTGTACTTGCGCTTGTGCTCCAACACTTGCGCTAGCGACGGCTGGACGCTGCGCTGACAGACATTGCTGGATGGGGCCGAGGACAGCGGAGGTGAGGGTGTGGGTGCAGGCCAGGAGACGGTAGTGCCTGTGTCCTCAGAGCGGGGTTGGATCTCAGTGGCAGGTTGGGGCACAGGGGGAGAGGCAGCGGTGCAAACCGGAGGCGGTGAACGGCCTTCGTCCCACCTTGTGGGGTGCTTGGCCATCATATGTCTGCGCATGCTGGTGGTGGTGAGGCTGGTGGTGGTGGCTCCCCGGCTGATCTTGGCGCGACAAAGGTTGCACACCACTGTTCGTCGGTCGTCTGCACTCTCAGTGAAAAACTGCCAGACCTTTGAGCACCTCGGCCTCTGCAGTGTGGCATGGCGCGAGGGGGCGCTTTGGGAAACAGTTGGTGGATTATTCGGTCTGGCCCTGCCTCTACCCCTGGCCACCGCACTGCCTCTTGCAACCTGCCCTGCTGCTGCCCTTGCCTCCCCCTCTGAAGACCTGTCCTCAGTAGGCGTAGCAAACCAGGTGGGGTCAGTCACCTCATTGTCCTGCTGCTCTTCCTCAGAATCCTCGGTGCGCTCCTCCCTCGGACTTAATGCCCTTACTACTACCTCACTGATAGACAACTGTGTCTCATCGTCATTGGCCTCCTCACCCACTGAAAGGTCTTGAGACAGTTGCCGGAAGTCTCCAGCCTCATCCCCCGGACCCCGGGAACTTTGCAATGGTTGGGCATCAGTCACGATAAACTCCTCTGGTGGGAGAGGAACCACTGCTGCCCAATCTGAGCAGGGGCCCGAGAACAGTTCCTGGGAGTCTGCCCGCTCCTCAGAATGTCTCATTTTCATGGAGTGAGGAGGCTGGGAGGAAGGAGGAGCAGCAGCCAGATCATTCTGAGTTGCAGCAGTGGATGGCGCAGAACCCTGGGTGGACGATAGGTTGCTGGAAGCACTTTCTGCCATCCACGACAGGACCTGCTCACACTGCTCATTTTCTAATAAAGGTCTACCGCGTGGACCCATTAAATGTGCTATGAATGTGGGGACGCCAGAAACGTGCCTCTCTCCTAATCCCGCAGAAGTCGGCTGCGATACACCTGGATCAGGAGCTCGGCCTGTGCCCACACCCGGACTAGGGCCTCCGCGTCCTCAGCCGCGCCCACGTCCTCTAGGCCTACCCCTACCCCTCAGCATGCTGTATTACCAGGAATGCAGAAACACAACACTGTAATTAAATGTGCCGCTTATTGGTGTGTGGTTGGAGGCTGAGTTCGCTTACGGAACGCCAGGAAATAATTTGGCGCAAGCCTGCTGTAACACTTAGCTGGCTGCGTATTTATTTGGAGAACTACTACCCCCAGCAGACACGGACCCAGAACACTGAGCACAGTGACAGGCAGGCCAAATAGATTTTTTTTCAAGATTTTTTTCAAAAGGACCACTGCGTATATTCAATCTATAATATATGTCTTCTGGCCCTGCCTACACAATTCTGTCCCTGATGTGTGTGTCACGGAACTGCAGTGTTGCACTGTTATTAACTGCAACAGACCGGTGATTTCAGAGCCAGGAAATAATTTGGCGCAAGCCTGCTGTAACACTTAGCTGGCTGCGTATTTATTTGGAGAAATATTACCCCCAGCAGACACGAACCCAGAACACTGAGCAGAGTGACAGGCAGGCCAAATAGATTTTTTTCAAATATTTTTTTCAAAAGGACCACTGCGTATATTCAATCTATAATATGTCTTCTGGCCCTGCCTACACAATTCTGTCCCTGATGTGTGTGTCACGGAACTGCAGTTTTGCACTGTTATTAACTGCAACAGACCGGTGATTTCAGAGCCAGGAAATAATTTGGCTCAAGCCTCCTGTAACACTTAGCTGGCTGCGTATTTATTTGGAGAACTACTACCCCCAGCAGACACGGACCCAGAACACTGAGCACAGTGACAGGCAGGCCAAATAGATTTTTTCCAAATATTTTTTTCAAAAGGACCACTGCGTATATTCAATCTATAATATATTTCTTCTGGCCCTGCCTACACAATTCTCTCCCTGGAGTATTACTGCAGGGCGCAATGCTCTGCACGGCTGATATACCAAAAAAAAAAATTGTGCAACACTGCTAAAAGCAGTCTCTACAGTACTGCACACGGTTAGATGTGGCCCTAAGAAGGACCGTTGGGGTTCTTGAAGCCTACACTAACTCCTAACACTCTCCCTACAGCAGCTCCAACACGATACCACTGTCCCTCAGCTATCTCACAACGCATCTGAGGCGAGCCGCGGGAGGGGCCGATTTTTATACTCGGGTGACACCTGATCTCCCCAGCCACTCACTGCAGGGGGGTGGTATAGGGCTTGAACGTCGCAGGGGGAAGTTGTAATGCCTTCCCTGTCTTTCAATTGGCCAGAAAAGCGCGCTAACGTCTCAGAGAGGAAAGTGAAAGTAACCCGAACATCGCGTGGTACTCGTTACGAGTAACGAACATCTCGAACACGCTAATACTCGAACGAGTATCAAGCTCGGACGAGTACGTTCGCTCCTCTCTAGTATTGATACTTTAACATGAACCAATTTTTTCAACAGGGCTGGCTACAGGCTCTGTTACAAATTAAGCAACAGTGAGTTGTATCTTTCAAAAAATATTTATGGGTTTCATCTGCCTTCTCAGTTGATGAATTTTTCAGAGGTACACTTATTTTTCGGGCCCACGCCTACACTCTTATCCAACTAATTTTTCCGGCCTTCGCCTACGCTCATGGTACCCCAATGTTTCAGAGGTTGGCCTATACTATTACTAAAGGAATTTTACTGGGGTCTGCCTGCCTATACTTCTGCTACAAGAAAGTTACAGGGGTCTGCCTATACTGCTGCCACTTAAATGTTACAGGGGTCTGCCTATACTGCTGCCACTTAAATGTTACAGGGGTCTGCCTATACTGCTGCCACGTAAATGCTACAGGGGTCTGCCTATACTGCTGCCACGTAAATTTTACAGGGGTCTGCCTATACTGCTGCCACAAGGATGTTACTGGGGTCTGCCTATACTGCTGCCACTTAAATGTTACAGGGGTCTGCCTATACTGCTCCCACAAGGATGTTACTGGGGTCTGCCTATACTTCTGCCATGTAAATGTTACAGGGGTCTGTCTATACTGCTGCCACGTAAATTTTACAGGGGTCTGCCTATACTGCTGCCACAAGGATGTTACAGGAGTCTGCCTATACTGCTGCCACTTAAATGTTACAGGGGTCTGAATATACTGCTGCCACAAGATGTTACTAGGGTTTGCCTATACTGCTGTCACGTAAATGTTACAGGGGTCTGCCTATACTTCTGCTACAGAAATGTTACTGGAATCTGTCTATACTGCTACTACAGAAATGTTACAGGGGTCTGCGTATACTTCTGCTACAAAATTGTTACTGGGGTCTGCCTATACTGCTGCCACGTAAATTTTACAGGGGTCTGCCTATACTGCTGCCACAAGGATGTTACTGGGGTCTGCCTAAACTTCTGCTACAAAAATGTTACTGGGATCTGTCTATACTGTTACTACAGAAATGTTACAGGGTTCTGCGCATACTTCTGCTACAAAAATGGTACTGGGGTCTGCCTATGCTTCTGCTACATAAATGTTACAGGGGTCTGCTTATACTGCTGCTACAGAAATGTTACAGGGGTCTGCCTATACTGCAGCTACATAAATGTTACAGGGGTCTGCCTATACTGCTGCTACAGAAATGTTACAGGGGACTGCCTATACTGCTGCTATACAAATGTTACAGGGGTCTGCCTATACTGCTGCTACAGAAATGTTACAGGGGTCTGCCAATACTGCTGCTACATAAATGTTACTAGGGGGTCTGCGCATACTTCTGCTACTAAAATGTTACTGGGGTCTGCCTATACTTCTGCCACGTAAATGTTACAGGGGTCTGCCTATACTGCTGCTACATAAATGTTACTTGGGGGTCTGCGTATACTTCTGCTACTAAAATGTTACTGGGGTCTGCCTATACTTCTGCCACATAAATGTTACAGGGGTCTGCCTATACTGCTGCTACATAAATGTTACTGGGGTCTGCCTATACTCTTACTACAGAAATGTTACTGGCGTCTCCCTACACTTCTGCAACATAACTGTTACTGGGGTCAGCTTACACCTTTGCTACAGGAATATTACAGAGGTCTGTCTATACTATGAGTGCACTAAGTCTTCCCATCGCAGTGTTCTACCTATCTGGCCCCCCAAAAAAACCCAGACTGACTAGGCGATGGATTGTGGGCCGAGGCCAACATGTATTTTCTCTCACGTTACCTCAGCTATCCGGGGCACTGCAATGGGATTTCTTCATGTACCATCTGTGGGTTCCTGGGACCCACCCATGCTGTGGGTTCACACAGACTTCCCATAGCGGTGTTGTACCTGCCTGGCACTATAAAAAAAACCAGACTGACTAGGGCATGGAGTGTGGGTCAAAGCCAACATGTATTTTCCCTCACGTTTCCACAGCTATCCGGGGCACTGCATTGAGACAAACAAGAGGAGCGATACAGCACTAATGAGACGTTCACAGCTACCCTAACATTGGAGTCCACTCTATGCCCGTGATTGCTGAGGGTTTGTGCAGAGGCCTATGTCCTCAGTGCAGCGAAAGTCTGCCATGTTTGGGCACTCTGATTTTCTTTATGTGTGGTGTCTTGAAGATCCTTGGACCCACCCATGCTGTGGCTACACACAGATTTCCCATAGAGGTGTTTTACCGGTCTGTCCCCAAAACACTGACAGACTTGGGTAGGGTGAAGAGCGCAGATGGTTTACCCCTTGCGTTGTCGATGAGGTATCCGACACCCAAACAGAATGAGTAGTGTGTGGACACATGGAGTCCCCATTGCTATGTCACTTGCAGCACTTTGGGCCACACAAGGTGTTTGCTGGGACAGAGGCAGACCCAGGGCCCGCTCACATACTTCCCACACAGAGCATTGCTGCATTGTGGAGATGTGTAGAAGTGCTGGGCTGGCACCTGAGTCCCCGTTATGACCATGTTTGCAGCTCCTGACGGAGGTGGCACAGGATTGGAATGAAGATCGAACGTCAATTTCTCATCGATTCTCAACAGCATTGTGGGTTATCGCCGCCCCCCCCCCCCCCATTTTAAAGAGGGTCACTACCTGGCTCTGCCAACCCTCTGCAGTGTGTGCCTCCGGTTCCTCCTCATCGCAGACGCACTTATAAATAGACATGAGGGTGGTGTGGCTATGAAGCGAGCATGTGGCATGAGGGCAGCTGAAGGCTGCGCAGGGACACTTTTGTGTGCGCTGCAGACGCAGGGTCGTGCGGTGGGTTGGGCAGCATGTAACCCAGGAGAAGAGGCAGCGGTGTGTCCTGCAGGCAGTGATTGTGCTTGGTTGGAGGTAGTGTGGTGCTTAGCCAAGGTGTGCCTTGCTAATGAGGGTTTGTCCGAAGTAAACATTGTTACTATTGTGGCTTAATAGTGAGACCTAGGAGCCTGAGATGCAGCCCTGCATGTTGCCCCTGGCCTGCCCTATCTGTTTCTGTGGCGTTTCCATCACTTTCTTAGGTTTTCCAGATTTTCACAAGTGAAAACCTAAGCGGAACATCGGTCATATGCTCGAGTCGCCTATTAACTTCAATGGGGTTCGTTACTCGAAACGAACTCTCGAGCATCGCGGAAAGTTTGACTCGAGCAACGAGCACCCGAGCATTTTGGTGCTTGCTCATCTCTAGTAATGTGCATTGACAGTTTTTTTTGTTACATCAGTAAAGTAGATTTATAAATGTACTGAGCTGTAAGGCTAGAATTAAAAACAGTTGGAAAGATGTCCTGATGATTGTAGGTAGACTGTCTAGATGGAGTAAGTCCAATGTGGTTTCCATTTGTAATGTGAGGATGGCCTGTAATGTGATGAGCAATATGATGGATGGTCTTAAAGAGTTTAACTAACAAAACTAATAGATTGAGAGTGATAGAGCTGTTTCTGTCAGCAAAGTAAATGGCTTCTTAAAACAGAAATATGCATCTCTATACTTATAGACCTTAACACTAACTTTGTTTCTGTTCAACCTTTCCATCAACTGATGAAAATTTCTTTTCTCCTACTTCACTTTCTCACTGGCAAGTGGTAGAGCCTTTATTAACACAAATAATAATAAAGTTTGTGATAAGTTATAATTAATCTACTTCAAAAAAAGACAACAGTTCTAAGAGATAAATACAGTGAGAGCAAATTTTTCAAACAAAATGCATGATAACTCCAGTAATAATAATAATAATCTTTATTTGTATAGCGCCAACTTATTCCGCAGCGCTTTAATATTACTATTTTGTAATAGTGGAAATATGGAGTGTTGAAATAAACATAAAACTGCCCTAATGGTCTTTTGGGGAACAAGTTCTAATACGAAAAAATAAAAAAAGGGGGAATTAAATTTTTTTAAGAGTTTATTTTAGTTTTATATTATACCAAATCTTTCTGACAGCAGATTTAACATCATTATTTCTTAAACTATATATAAAGGGATTTAACAATGGTGCAATTATAGTATACACAAGTGATATAAACCTGTCTATATCTGTACCATAAGATGACTTAGGCCTCAGATACATTACACCACCAGATCCATAGAATAGAGTCACCACTATGAGGTGAGAAGTGCAGGTGGAAAAAGCTTTCTTCCTTCCTAAAGCTGAATGTTTCTTAAGAATTGTCCAAATTATTACTGAATAAGAAATAACAGTTAACATAAAGGAACCTACAATAACAGACAATGTAATAATAAGGGTAACAACTTCTTGAACTTGGGTGTCAGCACATGCTAGTGCCATAATAGGTGGAATATCACAGTAAAAATGGTTAATTTCACGAGAGCTACAGAATGGCAGTGAAAATATGAGCACGGTCTGTATAATGGCGACCAATGTCCCTATAATCCATGAACCACATATGAACTGCACACATATAACTTTATGCATAAGGATGTTATATAATAAGGGGTGACATATGGCAATATAGCGATCGTAAGCCATTGACGCTAGCAAATAGCACTCTGAGCCAGCAAATAAAAGGAACAGGTACATTTGTACGGCACAGCCATAAAAAGATATGGTTTTGTGTTCAGAGAGAAGATTTCTTAACATTTTAGGCCATATAGTTAAAATATAACATACTTCCAAAAATGAAAAATTGGCTAGAAAGAAGTACATGGGAGTTTGAAGATTTGGGCTAGATTTGTATAAAGTAATCAAAAACATGTGCGCAAATAAGGACAGTTTGAAAAGGCAGAAAAATACAACAAATAGGATGTATTGGAGCTTTGGAACATCGGAAAATCCCAAAAGGATAAATTCTGTTATTGGTGTACAGTTTTCCCTATTCATGATCCCTATTAATAATAAAAACATTCAATATGATATTTCCTTGAAGGGGTTATCATCTTTGGACAACCTCAGTTTCTTCCACAGATTACCTAAAGATAAGCTAATCATTGCTAGTTCTTCCAGAAATCAGCTCCAATACGTGGAAAAAAAACTGTAAGTGCTCAAAATCTCTGCAGTGCCACTACAGGCAAAACTAAGCATTGCAAATGTTCTGAATATTGTAACTGACTGTATGTAATGCATAGATATGATAGGTCCTCCAAAAAAGAGAGACTCTCTTTCACCTGCTTTATTCTTTAGCTGATAACAGTCCCCTTCTATTAACTCAGAATGTGCCAATTCACTTGAAAACTTTGTTTTTCTAAACCAGATAACTCTTTTAAAGAGTAATTACTTATCCTCCGGAAAACAAAGCCACTGATATGTATGTGTTCTGGGGAAATGAAAAAAAAATCATTTTAATATTCTTCTCGGTTTCAAAACCAATTTGGTGAACCATTAGCTTTCTGGGGGAAATGCCTGCTAATTGGTTACAATTTGTTGTTGTCCTGTCTAGATATGGATCCATGAGCAGCAGATATTCCTAGTTGTGAAGTTACAAGAGGTAATTGCAATAATTTTAGCAATTATGTAACAGCCAATCTATACTGATGATAAAACTCTGACACCAAACTCATAACTTGATATTTCATAATAAACAACTGAATATGTAGCAAGTAAAAGTATCTTTAGGATCTGTAACTTTGAAATAATCCACTGGTGGAGATTCTATGCAACTTTAGTTCATCATGTGTTAACTCTTTTTTGAGTACTTAAATGATAAATGGCCTACAAGCCATCACCAGTCTTTATTGGGCAGCACAGTGGCTCAATGGTTAGTGCTATTTTTTTTTTTTTTTTTTGCAGCACTGGGGTCCTGGGCTTAAATCTAATAAAATACATCATCTGCATAGACTTTTTATGTTTTTCCCATGTTTTGTGACACATTCCAAAAACATACTCATAGGTCAGTTGGCATTCTATGAAATTGAACCTTGTATGTTTGTGTCTTAGGTAGGAAAATTAGATCGTGATTTGGCATATGATGGGATGTAAGTAATGGGATTCTCTGTACAGTGCTACTGATTATATTGGCTTTATATATAATGTAGGAAAAAAATAATTACTCTGGATTTAGACATTTGCTTGTCCTTTAGCTGCCTGACATATGTGGCAAGTAGTATAGGCATAGTCAAGGCTTAGAATTTATAACAAATTGTTGCAACACTGAAGACCAAGTGGTAAGAGAAAAAACCTTCTACATCCAAAGTAAAAGCATTTAAATCAGGTAAAACCACTTAATCCAGAACGCATGAACATAGTATAAAATATTATGCCCTGCTACAGTTTCAGAATCTGATGATTACAAACCATATGTCCGTCCAGTTGTCTTTTAGGGTGTCAATATATAAAAGTCTTTTAGTTATTTTAGATTTGGAAGAATCAACATGCAATAGGATTTTCTACAGCTTATATAAAGGCAGAAGATATCATTAATACTGGTAATTTTTTAATTAGTCTCAGAGGCATAAAACACCAGGATATAATTTTGTTTGCAAATATGGAAATCTTAATAAAATAATGAATCCAATTGTTTGCATTAGGGAGATCCTCTTTTCCCACAATTATGCTCAATCACATTTCCATCCTCAAAAAAACAGAGAAGTTCTAACTCTACTGCATAACTCATTCACTTTCCAGGTGGAACAGACAGAAAGTGATCCGGATGGTAGATTCTGTATTATATTGGGCAAATTACATGATCACTCCCTGGCAATAATTAATATGCATGCTCCCTTGAATAGTCCTCTCCCTACTATTCAGGTAATTGCTAAAAAAAAACTCCTCACCTTTCCACAAATATTTTATGGGCTGGGGACTTCAATTTTCCCTTTTCCTCAACCTTGAACAGGTCAAATAATAATCCAGATACATTTTCAACCTCGCAAGGGAAATAGTGGGAAAACAAATTGTTATTGGCACTAGCTCATAGCTGGAGAGAGATCCATGGAAATAAGAGGGGATACACCTTTTTCACTAGAAAGTCATATTTACTCTATACTGGATTAAATACTAAAGTTCATGTCCTTCCTACCCCTTCTAATGACTACTAGGCATTACCCGTACGTATGGTCTGACCATGACCTAGTCCTTTTGGAGATTCATTTTGATGAAGCCTCCAGACTGGTATTTAAATGGCGATTTAACGGAGCTCTGACTCGAGATCCTAATATCTCACAACAGATCTTCAGTCAAATCTCAGAATTCTTTGGTCATAATTACAATTCCGTGTGCACCCACAGCATGGGTGGCTCCCTGGAACCCACCGGCGGTACATAAATAATTCCCATTGCATTGCCCAGCACAGCTGAGGTAACGTCAGAGGAAATGCAGGTGGGCTTCGGCCAACACTGCATGCCACAGTCTGACCGGGGTTTTTAATACATAGACACTGGCAGGTACAAATCACTAATGTGAAGTCCCTGTGGACCCACAGCATGGGTGGCTCCCTGGAACCCACCGGCGGTACATAAGCAAATCCCATTGCAGTGCCCTGCTCAGCTGAGCTAACGTCACATACAATACAGGTGAGCTTCGGCCCACAGTGCATGCCCCAGTCAGACTGGTAATATGTACCTTAACAATAACCGCGTTGGTGGGAAATGGCCTTGCCACCATCATGTATTTGGGAAGCCTCCGTTTCCACACCACAGTGACATAGCATTAGCAACGGTATAGTCAGAGCCCATAATTAGTAACATTTCAGCGGTAGCATTAGGGACAGGCCCCAGTAACATATCACTAGCAGCAGTATAGGGGGAGCACAGTCTTAGTTCCATTTCAGTAGTAGTAGCAGTCAAGACAGGCCACAGTAACATTCCCGTTGCAGCAGTTTAGGGAGATAACAGTCTCTTTCACATTTCAGTAGTTGCAGTATAGACAAGGCTCCAGTTACATTTATGTAGCAAAAGTGTAGGCCAGCCCCACACACCTTGCTGTACCATGAGTGCAGGCGAAGCCCATAAAAATTACTAGGATTACACTGTAAGCGAGGGCCCAAAAAAATTGGTGTACCAACAGTACTAATGTACCTCAGAAAAATTGCCCATGCCCAACCAAGAGGGCAGGTGAAACCCATTAATCGCTTTGGTTACTGTGGCTTAATTTGTAACTAGGCCTGGAGGCAGCCCAGTTAAAATAAAAATTGGTTCAGGTGCAAGTTTCAACGCTTTAATGAGCATTGAAACGTATAAACATTGTTTACAAAAGTAATATGACTGAGCCTTGTAGGCCTAAGAAAAATTGCCCGTTCGGCGTGATTACGTGAGGTTTCAGGAGGAGGAGCAGAAGGAGGAGGATGAATATAATACACAGATTGATGAAGCTAAAAAGTCCCCGTTTTTTATGGTGATAGAGAACGATGCTTCCATCCGCGGGTGCAGCCTACGTATTGTTTAGGTACCGCTGCTGTCCGCTGGTGGAGAAGAGAAGTCTGGGGAAATCCAGGCTTTGTTCATCTTTATGAGTGTAAGCCTGTCGGCACTGTCAGTTGACTGGCGGGTACGCTTATCCGTGATGATTCCCCCAGCCACACTAAACACCCTCTCTGACAAGACGCTAGCCACAGGACAAGCAAGCACCTCCAGGGCATACAGCGCGAGTTCAGGCCACGTGTCCAGCTTCGACACCCTGTAGTTGTAGGGAGCAGAGGCGTCACGGAGGACGGTCGTGCGATCGGCTACATACTCCCTCACCATCCTTTTACAGTGCTCCCGCCGACTCAGCCTTGACTGGGGAGCGGTGACACAGTCTTGCTGGGGAGCCATAAAGCTGTAAAAGGCCTTGGAGAGTGTTCCCCTGCCTGCGCTGTACATGCTGCCTGATCTCCGTGCCTCCCCTGCTACCTGGCCCACGGAGCTGCGCCTTCTGCCACTAGCGCTGTCGGATGGGAATTTTACCATCAGTTTGTCCGCCAGGGTCCTGTGGTATAGCATCACTCTCGAACCCCTTTCCTCTTCGGGTATGAGAGTGGAAAGGTTCTCCTTATACCGTGGGTCGAGCAGTGTGTACACCCAGTAATCCGTAGTGGCCAGAATGCGTGTAACGCGAGGGTCACGAGAAAGGTATCCTAACATGAAGTCAACCATGTGTGCCAGGGTACCTGTACGCAAGACATGGCTGTCCTCACTAGGAAGATCACTTTCAGGATCCTCCTCCTCCTCCTCAGGCCATACACGCTGAAAGGATGACAGGCAAGCAGCATGGGTACCCTCAGCAGTAGGCCAAGCTGTCTCTTCCCCCTCCTCCTCATGCTCCTCCCCCTCCTCCTCCTCCTCCTCAACGCGCTGAGATATAGACATGAGGGTGCTCTCACTATCCAGCGACATACTGTCTTCCCCCACCTCTGTTTCCGAGCGCAAAGCATCTGCCTTTATGCTTTGCAGGGAACTTCTCAAGAGGCATAGCAGAGGAATGGTGACGCCAATGATTGCAGCATCGCCGCTCACCATCTGGGTAGACTCCTCAAAGTTTCCAAGGACCTGGCAGATGGCTGCCAACCAGGCCCACTCTTCTATAAAGAATTGAGGAGGCTGACTCCCACTACGCCGCCCATGTTGGAGTTGGTATTCCACTATAGCTCTACGCTGCTCATAGAGCCTGGCCAACATGTGGAGCATAGAGTTCCACCGTGTGGGCACGTCGCACAGCAGTCGGTGCACTGGCAGATTAAACCGATGTTGCAGGGTCCGCAGGGTGGCAGCGTCCGTGTTGAACTTGGAGAAATGTGCGCTGAGCCGGTGCACCTTTCCGAGCAGGTCTGACAAGCGTGGGTAGCTTTTCAGAGAGCGCTGAACCACCAAATTAAAGACGTGGGCCAGGCGTGAGGCTGCCGAGCTGCAGAGCCGCCACCAGGTTATGGCCGTTGTCACACACGACCATGCCCGGTTGGAGGCTCAGCGGCGAAAGCCAGCGGTCGGTCTGCTCTGTCAGACCCTGCAGCAGTTCGTGGGCCGTGTGCCTCTTCTCTCCTAAGCTGAGTAGTTTCAGCACGGCCTGCTGGCGCTTGCCCACCGCTGTACTGCCGTGCCGCGCGACACCGACTGCTGGCGACGTGCTGCTGCTGACACATCTTGATTGTGAGACAGAGGTTGCGTAGGAGGAGGAGGAGGAGGGTGGTTTAGTGGAGGAAGCATACACCGCCGCAGATAGCACCGAGCTGGGGCCCGCAATTCTGGGGGTGGGTAGGACGTGAGCAGTCCCAGCCTCCACTAAATTCACCCAATGTGCCGTCAGGGAGATATAGTGGCCCTGCCCGCCTGTGCTTGTCCACGTGTCCGTTGTTAAGTGGACCTTGGCAGTAACCGCATTGGTGAGGGCGCGTACAATGTTGCGGGAGACGTGGTCGTGCAGGGCTGGGACGGCACATCGGGAAAAGTAGTGGTGACTGGGAACCGAGTAGCACGGGGCCACCGCCACCATCATGTTTTTGAAAGCCTCCGTTTCCACAAGCCCATACGGCAGCATCTCCAGGCTGATCAATTTGGCTATGTGCACATTTAACGCTTGAGCGTGCGGGTGCGTGGCGGCGTACTTGCGCTTGCGCTCAAACAGTTGCGCTAGCGACGGCTGGACGCTGCGCTGAGAGACATTGCTGGATGGGGCCGAGGACAGCGGAGGTGAGCGTGTGGGTGCAGGCCGGGAGACGGTCGTGTTTGTGTCCTGAGAGGGGGGTTGGATCTCAGTGGCAGGTTGGGGCACAGGGGGAGAGGCAGTGGTGCAAACCGGAGGCGGTGAACGGCCTTCGTCCCACCTTGTGGGGTGCTTGGCCATCATATGTCTGCGCATGCTGGTGGTGGTGAGGCTGGTGGTGGTGGCTCCCCGGCTGATCTTGGCGCGACCAACCTTGCACACCATAGTTCGTCGGTCGTCTGCACTCTCAGTGAAAAACTGCCACACCTTTGAGCACCTCGGCCTCTGCAGGGTGGCATGGCCCGAGGGGGCGCTTTGGGAAACAGTTGGAGGATTATTCGGTCTGGCCCTGCCTCTACCTCTGGCCACCGCACTGCCTCTTCCAACCTGCCCTGCTGCTGCCCTTGCCTCCCCCTCTGAAGACCGGTCCTCAGTAGGCTTAGCAAACCAGGTGGGGTCAGTCACCTCATCGTCCAGCTGCTCTTCCTCCGAATCCTCTGTGCGCTCCTCCCTCGGACTTACTGCCCTTACTACTACCTCACTGATAGACAACTGTGTCTCATCGTCATCGTCCTCCTCACCCACTGAAAGCTCTTGAGACAGTTGCCGGAAGTCCCCAGCCTTATCCCCCGGCCCCCGGGAACTTTCCAAAGGTTGGGCATCGGTCACGACAAACTCTTCCGGTGGGAGAGGAATCATTGCTGCCCAATCTGGGCAGGGGCCCGAGAACAGTTCCTGGGAGTCTGCCTGCTCCTCAGAATGTGTCATTTTCATGGAGTGAGGAGGCTGGGAGGAAAGAGGAGCAGCAGCCAGAGGATTCAGAGTTGCAGCTGTGGACGGTGTAGAAGACTGGGTGGTCGATAGATTGCTGGATGCACTTTCTGCCATCCACGACAGGACCTGCTCACACCGCTCAGTTTCTAATAAAGGTCTACCGCGTGGACCCATTAACTGTGAGATGAATCTGGGGACGCCAAAAACTTGCCTCTCTCCTAATCCCGCAGCAGTCGGCTGCAATACACCTGGACCAGGAGCTCGGCCTGTGCCCACAACCTCACTTGGGCCTCCGCGTCCTCGCCCGCGTCCACGTCCTCTAGGCCTACCCCTACCCCTCAGCATGGTGTATTACGAGATTAGCAGAAACAGTACACTGTAATTAAATGTGCCGCTTATTGGCCTGTGGTTGGAGGCTGACTTCGCTTACGGAACGCACAGCAGAGCCAGGAAACAATAATGCGCAAGCCTGTAGTGACACCTAGGTGCGTATGACGGAGCTGCTGCAATTCACAGCGCAGAACCAGTGAAGTGGACAAAGCCCAGTGGTAGGCCTTCAGTATTTTGCCTCAATTTTTTAAAATGGTGAGGTGAAAAACCAGAGACACCGCATGCAGCGGATATAATGTGTACTGTTTCCCTGTGGCGGGATGACGACAATGATGTTACGGAACGCACAGCGGAGCCAGGAAACAATTATGCACAAGCCTGCTGTAACGCTTAGCTGGGTATTAATTAGCGACTACTACCCCCAGCAGACACGCAGTAAACTGAAGATTGTCACAGGCAGCCCAAATATAGTATGTTTTTGAAAAAGCCCACTGCCTATATAGCCAGTATACCTCTTTCCCTGTACCACTGACCCTGCCACTGGTACTGCCCCTATACTCTGTAAAAATGACTGCAGACTGAGGACGCTATGGTCTGCACGCCCGATATACAAAAAAAGAAAAATGTGCAACACTGCTAAAAGCAGCCTCAACAGTACTGCACATGGTCAGATGTGGCCCTAAGAAGGACCGTTGGGGTTCTTGAAGACTGAAATTAAACCTAACGCTCTCCCTATAGCAGCAGCAGCATCAGCAGCACTGTCCCTGATCTCTCTCAGCGTGCATCTATGGCGAGCCGCGGGCGGGGCAGATTTAAATACTCGGGTGTCATCTGATCTCCCCAGCCACTGACTGCAGGGGGGTGGGATATGGCTGGAATGTCACAGGAGGAAGTTGTAATGCCTTCCCTGTGCTTCTATTGGCCAGAAAAGCGCGCATATTTCTCAGGGAAAGAAATGTAATGGAGTCGAGCACCGCGTGGTGCTCATCTCGAGTAACGAGCATCTCGAACACCCTAATACTCGAACGAGCATCAAGCTCGGACGAGTACGCTTGCTCATCTCTAGTCATAATTCTAACCCTAAGATGCATCCTCAATGGATATGGATCTCTCATAAGGCCTACATCCAAGGACAACTTATCCGCTTATCTTCTCAAAAGAAAAAAGAAATGTGTCAGGCCTCTTTGATGTTGGAAGGAAGGCTCTTCTTATTTGAAAGATATTACCAGGATCTCCCTTCGTTGGCCACAACTAAAGAAATCAGAGGTGTTAAGCTGTAACTCAACAGCCTTCTGTCCAAAAAGGTAGAATGAGCACTCCAATAGTCTAGGTCTAAGTACTACAGATATGCAGATAAACCAGATAGGTTATTAGTAGAGATGAGTGAGCACCAAAATGCTCGGGTGCTCGTTACTCGGGATGAAATTTTCGCGATGCTCGAGGGTTCGTTTCGAGTAACGAACCCCATTGAAGTCAATGGGCGACCCGAGCATTTTTGTATATCGCCGATGCTCGCTAAGGTTTTCATTTGTGAAAATCTGGGCAATTCAAGAAAGTGATGGGAACGACACAGCAACGGATAGGGCAGGCAAGGGCCTACATGTTGGGCTGCATCTCAAGTTCCCAGGTCCCACTATTAAGCCACAATAGCGGCAAGAGTGGGCCCCTTGCTCCCAACAATTTTTACTTCTGAATAGCCCTCATTAGCAATGCATACCTTAGCTAAGCACCACACTACCTCCAACAAAGCACAATCACTGCCTGCATGACACTCCGCTGCCACTTCTCCTGGGTTACATGCTGCCCAACCCCCCCCCCCCCCCCCAGCACGACCCAGTGTCCACAGCGCACACCAAATTGTACCTGCGCAGTCTTCAGCTGCCCTCATGCCACGCCACACTCATGTCTATTTATAAGTGCATCTGCCATGAGGAGAAACCGCAGGCACACACTGCAGATGGTTCGCACGGCTAGGCAGCGACCCTCTTTAAAAGGGGCGGGGCGATAGCCCACAATGCTGTACAGAAGCAATGAGAAATATAATCCTGTGCCACCGCCATCAGGAGCTGCACACGTGGGCATAGCAATGGGGAACCTATGTACCACACACTATTCATTCTGTCAAGGTGTCTGCATGCCCCAGTCAGACCGCGTTTTTTTATAAATAGTCACAGGCAGGTACAACTGGGAATCCCCAACTCCGCAATGGGAATTCCGTGTGCACCCACAGCATGGGTGGCTCCCTGGAACCCACCCGCTGTACATAAATGTATCCCATTGCAGTGCCCTGGACAGCAGAGCTAACGTCAGATTAAATGCAGGTGGGCTTCGGCCCAAACTGCATGCCCCAGTCAGACTGGGGTTCTTTAGAAGTGGAAACAGATGCATTTACAACTCCCTGTGGACCCACAGCATGGGTGGGTGCCAGGAAGCCACCGGCGGTACATAAATATATCCCATTGCAGTGCCCAGCACAGCTGATGTAACGTCAGCTGTAATGCAGGTGGGCAAAAAATTAATTGGATTACACTGTAGGCGAGGGCCCCAAAAAATTGGTGTACCAACAGTACTAATGTACGTCAGAAAAATTGCCCATGCCCAACCAAGAGGGCAGGTGAAACCCATTAATCGCTTTGGTTAATGTGGCTTAATTTGTAACTAGGCCTGGAGGCAGCCCAGTTGAAATAAAAATTGGTTCAGGTGAAAATTTCAACGCTTTAATGAGCATTAAAACGTATAAAAATTGTTTACAAAAATTATATGACTGAGCCTTGTGGGCCTAAGAAAAATTGCCCGTTCGGCGTGATTACGTCAGGTTTCAGGAGGAGGAGCAGGAGGAGGAGGATGAATATTATACACATATTGATGAAGCTAAAAGGTCCCCGTTTTCTATGGTGATAGAGAACGATGCTTTCATCCTCGGGTGCAGCCTACGTATTGTTTCGGTATCGCTGCTGTCCGCTGGTGGAGAAGAGAATCTGGGGAAATCCAGACTTTGTTCATCTTGATGAGTGTAAGCCTGTCGGCACTGTCGGTTGACAGGCGGGTATGCTTATCTGTGATGATTCCCCCAGCCGCACTAAACACCCTCTCTGACAAGACGCTAGCCGCAGGACAAGCAAGCACCTCCAGGGCATACAGTGCAATTTCAGGCCACGTGTCCAGCTTCGACACCCAGTAGTTGTAGGGGGCAGAGGCGTCACGGAGGACAGTCGTGCGATCGGCTACGTACTCCCTCACCACCCTTTTACAGTGCTCCCGCCGACTCAGCCTTGACTGGGGAGCAGTGACACAGTCTTGCTGGGGAGCCAGAAAGCTGTCAAAGGCCTTAGAGAGTGTTCCCCTGGCTGTGCTGTACATGCTGCCTGATCTCTGCGCCTCCCCTGCTACCTGGCCCTCAGAACTGCGCCTTCGGCCACTAGCGCTGTCGGATGGGAATTTTACCATCAGTTTGTCCGCCAGGGTCCTGTGGTATAGCATCACTCTCGAACCCCTTTCCTCTTCGGGTATGAGAGTGGAAAGCTTCTCCTTATACCGTGGGTCGAGCAGTGTGTACACCCAGTAATCCGTAGTGGCCAGAATGCGTGTAACGCGAGGGTCACAAGAAAGGCATCCTAACATGAAGTCAGCCATGTGTGCCAGGGTACCTGTACGCAACACATGGCTGTCCTCACTAGGAAGATCACTTTCAGGATCCTCCTCCTCCTCCTCCTCCTCAGGCCATACACGCTGAAAGGATGACAGGCAAGCAGCATGGGTACCCTTAGCAGTGGGCCAAGCTGTCTCTTCCCCCTCCTCCTCATGCTCCTCCTCCTCCTCCTCAACGCGCTGAGATATAGACAGGAGGGTGCTCTGACTATCCAGCGACATACTGTCTTCCCCCGCCTCCATTTTCAAGCGCAAAGCGTCTGCCTTTATGCTTTGCAGGGAACTTCTCAAGAGGCATAGCAGAGGAATGGTGACGCTAATGATTGCAGCATCGCCGCTCACCATCTGGGTAGACTCCTCAAAGTTTCCAAGGACCTGGCAGATGGCTGCCAACCAGGCCCACTCTTCTGTAAACAATTGAGCGAGAAAGATTGCACATAAGTGCAAAAAAGTACACCAGCGCTACTTACAGAGGTCTGTAATAGCACAAAGAATCCACCAGGTAGTGATAACAGAAAAAAGGATTCTTTATTAGGACACACGGGTCCTCCTAGTGCAACGCGTTTCGTCTAAGCAGACTTTATCAAGCATAAAGAAACATAGTATAAAATGCACACAAGGACATAGTATAAAATGCACACACAGACATCACCTTATATATATGTGTATCTATGAGGAGTTATGAAACATGAAAACGAAAGTACCTGCTCTTGTTGCCAGCGTGGCGGCCGCCATGATGGGGGGGGGGGGGTTAGTGGGTCACATGTCCGCGTCAAGGATCACGTGGGTGGGACTTGATGACGACTGAAGGTGTCATCGGGAAGGGGGCGGTGCTGTGGTATAGCGCTGCCTATTGGGAGCTAATAATTAAAATTTAGAATTTCCTAAATGGATGTACCGGAAGAAGGACTGGTTGAGATAGTCCTTAGGTTATTATGATCCATGCGTGGTAGCGGTGTAACCGCTGGCTGCAACGGGGATGACGTGCAGGTCACATGCTGTACAAGGGGGGCGTGGGGAACCAGGTGACGAAATGGTCACATGTCTGGGGCAGGTATGTAATCCTTGGAACGCAACGTCCCGTAGTGGGGAACGAGTGACGTAAACGTCACATGTTCTGGGCGTGACCTAAAGACGCCGGCTGTACAAGGGGGGGGGGGGGTCGTGGCTGGGTAGCAAGGTGACGTGATGGTCACATGCTTGGAACGAGGTGTCCCGTAGTAGAGATGAGTGACGGAATCGTCACATGTCCTGTTATGTGTGAATTACAAATAAACAAGGATAAAAATATGTAACAGATGTGAATACAAATATGATGTACGATGTACCAGTCCTTCTTCCGGTACATCCATTTAGGAAATTCTAAATTTTAATTATTAGCTCCCAATAGGCAGCGCTATACCACAGCACCGCCCCCTTCCCGATGACACCTTCAGTCGTCATCACGTCCCACCCACGTGATCCTTGACGCGGACATGTGACCCACTAACCCCCCCCCCCATCATGGCGGCCGCCACGCTGGCAACAAGAGCAGGTACTTTCGTTTTCATGTTTCATTAATCCTCATAGATACACATATATATAAGGTGATGTCTGTGTGTGCATTTTATACTATGTCCTTGTGTGCATTTTATACTATGTTTCTTTGTGCTTGATAAAGTCTGCTTAGACGAAACGCGTTGCACTAGGAGGACCCGTGTGTCCTAATAAAGAATCCTTTTTTGTGCAATCTTTCTCGCTCATCCATAGTGGGTACTATTTGCCAATAGCACCCACCATCATCAGCAGCTCTCCGGACCTAGCCCCCCTGGATTGGCACAACGAATTCCCACCGCCCACCTATATATATACTGGAGTATATATAAAATCACTATAGGCTCGCTTGGATTTGGAGGTGATAGTGAGGCCATTGTAAGTCCTCACTCATCACCGGGTAAGTAACATAAATTTACCGGTTTACTTACCCTTCTCATTTCACTTTATTGGTTTCCGGCTGAAGCGCCCTCCTAATCCCGTTTATCTTCTGTAAAGAATTGAGGAGGCTGACTCCCACTGCGCCGCCCATGTTGGAGTTGGTATTCCACTATAGCTCTACGCTGCTCATAGAGCCTGGCCAACATGTGGAGTGTAGAGTTCCACCGTGTGGGCACGTCGCACAGCAGTCGGTGCACTAGCAGATGAAACCGATGTTGCAGGGTGCGCAGGGTGGCAGCGTCCGTGTGGGACTTGCGGAAATGTGCGCAGAGCCGGCGCACCTTTCCGAGCAGGTCTGACAAGCGTGGGTAGCTTTTCAGAAAGCGCTGAACCACCAAATTAAAGACGTGGGCCAGGCATGGCACGTGCGTGAGGCTGCCGAGCTGCAGAGCCGCCACCAGGTTACAGCCGTTGTAACACACGACCATGCCCGGTTGGAGGCTCAGCGGCGCAAGCCAGCGGTCGGTCTGCTCTGTCAGACCCTGCAGCAGTTCGTGGGCCGTGTGCCTCTTCTCTCCTAAGCTGAGTAGTTTCAGCACGGCCTGCTGACGCTTGCCCACCACTGTGCTGCCGTGCCGCACGACACCGACTGCTGGCGACGTGCTGCTGCTGACACATCTTGATTGCGAGACAGAGGTTGCGTAGGAAGAGGAGGAGGAGGAGGGTGGTTTAGTGGAGGAAGCATACACCGCCGCAGATACCACCACCGAGCTGGGGCCCGCAATTCTGGGGGTGGGTAGGACGTGAGCGGTCCCAGGCTCTGACTCTGTCCCAGCCTCCACTAAATTCACCCAATGTGCCGTCAGGGAGATATAGTGGCCCTGCCCGCCTGTGCTTGTCCACGTGTCCGTTGTTAAGTGGACCTTGGCAGTAACCGCGTTGGTGAGGGCGCGTACAATGTTGCGGGAGACGTGGTCGTGCAGGGCTGGGACGGCACATCGGGAAAAGTAGTGGCGACTGGGAACTGAGTAGCGCGGGGCCGCCGCCGCCATCATACTTTTGAAAGCCTCCGTTTCCACAACCCTATACGGAAGCATCTCCAGGCTGATAAATTTGGCTATGTGCACGTTTAACGCTTGAGCGTGCGGGTGCGTGGCGGCGTACTTGCGCTTGCGCTCCAACACTTGCGCTAGCGCTCCAACACTTGTGCTAGCGACGGCTGGACGGTGCGCTGACAGACATTGGTGGATGGGGCTGAGGACAGCGGAGGTGAGGGTGTGGGTGCAGGTCAGGAGACGGTAGTGCCTGTGCCCTGAGAGGGGGGTTGAATCTCAGTGGCAGGTTGGGGCACAGGGGGAGAGGCAGCGGTGCAAACCGGAGGCGGGGAACGGCCTTCGTCCCACCTTGTGGGGTGCTTGGCCATCATATGTCTGCGCATGCTGGTGGTGGTGAGGCTGGTGGTGGTGGCTCCCCAGCTGATCTTGGCGCGACACAGGTTGCACACCACTGTTCGTCGGTCGTCTGCACTCTCAGTGAAAAATTGTCAGACCTTTGAGCACCTCGGCCTCTGCAGGGTGGCATGGCGCGAGGGGGTGCTTTGGGAAACAGTTGGTGGATTATTCGGTCTGGCCCTGCCTCTACCCCTGGACACCGCACTGCCTCTTCCAACCTGCCCTGCTGCTGCCCTTGCCTCCCCCTCTGAAGACCGGTCCTCAGTAGGCGTAGCAAACCAGGTGGGGTCAGTCACCTCATCGTCCTGCTGCTCTTCCTCCGAATCCTCTGTGCGCTCCTCCCTCGGACTTACTGCCCTTACTACTACCTCACTGATAGACAACTGTGTCTCATCGTCATCGTCCTCCTCACCCACTGAAAGCTCTTGAGACAGTTGCCGGAAGTCCCCAGCCTCATCCCCCGGACCCCGGAAACTTTCAAAAGGTTGGGCATCGGTCACGACAAACTCCTCCAGTGGGAGAGGATTCCGAACCCTTGCTGCCCATTCTGGGCAGGGGCCCGGGAACAGTTCCTGGGAGTCTGCCTGCTCCTCAGAATGTGTCATTGTAATGGAGTGAGGAGGCTGGGAGGAAGGAGGAGCAGCAGCCAGAGGATTCAGAGTTGAAGCAGTGGACGGCGCAGAACTCTGGGTGTTCAATAGATTGCTGGATGCACTTTCTGCCATCCACGACAGGACCTGCTCACACTGCTCATTTTCTAATAAAGGTCTACCGCGTGGACCCATTAATTGTGAGATGAATGTGGGGACGCCAGAAACGTGCCTCTCTCCTAATCCCGCAGCAGTCGGCTGCGATACACCTGGATCAGGAGCTCGGCCTGTGCCCACACCCTGACTTGGGCCTCCGCGTCCTCGCCCGCGTCCACGTCCTCTAGGCCTACCCCTCAGCATGGTGTATTACCAGCAGTGCAGAAACAGAACACTGTAATTAAATGTGCCACTTATTGGCCTGTGGTTGGAGGCTGACTTCGCTTACGGAACGCACAGCAGAGCCAGGAAATAATTTTGCGCAAGCCTGCTGTAACACTTAGCTGGCTGCGTATGAATTAGGAGGACAACCACCCCCAGCACAGACCCAGTACACTGAGGACAGTCACAGGCAGCCCAAATAGATTTTTTTTCCCAAATGTTTTGGGAAAGGCCCACTGCCTATATTCAATAAATATGTCTTCTGTCCCTGCCTCACCACCACTACTGGCCCTGGACTATGTATAATTACTGCAGGGCGCAATGCTCTGCACGGCCGACATACAAAAAAAAAAAAAGTGCAACACTGCAAAAAAGCAGCCTCCACACTACTGCACACGGTTAGATGTGGCCCTAAGAAGGACCGTTGGGGTTCTTGAAGCCTAAAATACTCCTAACGCTCTCCCTATAGCAGCTCCGGCACCAGCAGCACTGTCCCTGATCTCTGTCAGAACACATCTGTGGCGAGCCGCGGGAGGTGCCGATTTATATACTCGGATGACACTTGATCTCGCCAGCCACTCACTGCAGGGGGGTGGTATAGGGCTTGAACGTTGCAGGGGGAAGTTGTAATGCCTTCCCTGTCTTTCTATTGGCCAGAAAAGCGCGCTAACGTTTCAGAGATGAAAGTGAAAGTAACTCGAACATCGCGTGGTACTCGTCACGAGTAACGAGCATCTCGAACACGCTAATACTCGAACGACTATCAAGCGCGGACGAGTACGTTCGCTCATCTCTAATTATTAGCAATGATAATGCAGGAAAAGTAAAGGATGAATTCAGTATTTAAAATATACACTCCACATAAGACCACCACAACCAACCCATATTGCACCAGCTAGGCGTGCTTGCAGTCTTCCGAATAATTTTTTTCCTAGCTGCAGTTTGCGCTGTCTCACTCCAACTGCAGGCCATTAAGAATTCAAAAATTTTTTACACCGCTGTGTGTCTGCTGTAAACTGCACGCACGGGGAGAGACCCCCATACAGGGAAACTCACATTGGTGCAATATAGCCTGCATTGCATTGCATTGCACAAAAATTACCAAAAAAAAAAACAGAAAATCGTTACGGCTAGCTGTGACTCTCTGCATTTCACTGCGTGGCTGGTGTGAGCTCAGGAGTATCAGTATTGCATATTGCACAGCTAGGCGTGCTTGCAGTCTTCTGAATAATTTTTTTCCTGGCTACAGTTTGCGTTACATAAGCACTGTCTCACTCCAACTGCAGGCAAATAAGAATTCAAACATTTTTTTTCAACCACTGTGTGTCTGCTGTAAACTGCACGCACGGTGACAGATCTCCATACAGGGAAACTCACATTGGCGCAATACAGCCTGCATTGCATTGCATTGCACAAGAATTACCAAAAAAAACAGAAAATCCTTACGGCTAGCTGTGACTCTCTGCATTTCACTGCGTGGCTGGTGTGAGCACTGAAGTATCAGTATTGCATATTGCACAGCTTCTACGTAAATGTTACTGGGGCTTGTCTGTACTGCTACTACTGAAATGTTAAAAATACTGTGCTCTCCCTATACTTCTGCAACGGAAATGTTAATCTGCTGTTTTCCCCATACTGCTATTACGGAAATGTTACTGGGGCCTGTCTATACTGCTACTTCTGAAATGTTACAAATACTGGGCTCTCCCTATACTGCTTCTACGGAAACGTTACAGGGGCCTGTCTATGCTGCTACTACTCAAATATAACTAATACTGGGCTCTCGCTATGCTGCTTCAACGTAAATGTTAATGGGGTCTGTCTATACTGCAAGTACTGAAATGTTACAAAACCTGCGCTCTCCCTATACTGCTGCAACGGAAATGTTAATCTGCTGCTTTGCTATACTGCTTCTACAGAAATGTTACTGGGACCTGTCTGTACTGCTACTAATGAAATGTTACTAATACCGTGCTCTGCCCATACTGCTTCTATGGAAATGTTACTGGGCCCTGACTATATTGCTACTACTGAAATGTTACTAATACTGGGCTCTGCCTATACTGCTTCTACGGAAATGTTACTGGGACCTGTCTATACTGCTACTACTGAAATGTTACTAATACCGTGCTCTGCTCATACTGCTTCTACGGAAATGTTACTGGGGCCTGTCTATACTGCTACTACTGAAATGTTACTAATACTGGGCTCTGCCCATACTGCTTCTACGGAAATGTTACTTGGGCCTGTCTATACTGCTACTAATGAAAAGTAACTAATACTGGGCTCTGTCTATACTGCTACTACTGAAATGCTAATCTGCTGCTTTGCCTATACTGCTTCTACGGAAATGTTACTGGGGACGATCTGTACTGCTACTACTGAAATGTTAAAAATACTGTGCTCTTCCTATACTGCTGCAACGAAAATGTTAATCTGCTGCCTTGCCTATACTGCTTCTATGTAAATGTTACTGGGGCCTGTCTGTACTGCTACTACTGAAATGGTACTAATACTGGGCTCTCCCTATATTGCTTCTACGTAAATGATACTGGGGTCTGTCTATACTGCTACTACTGAAATGTTACAAATACTGGGCTCTCCCCATACTGCTTCTACGGAAATGTTACTGGGACCGGTCTGTACTGCTACTACTGAAATGTTACCAATACTGGGCTCTGCCCATACTGCTTCTACGGAAATGTTACTGGGACCTGTCTGTACTGCTACTACTGAAATGTTACTAATACTGGGCTCTGCCCATACTGCTTCTACGGAAATGTTACTTGGGCCTGTCTATACTGCTACTAATGAAAAGTAACTAATACTGGGCTCTGCCTATACAGAAATGTTACTGGGGTCTGTCTATACTGCTACTACTGAAATGTTAATCTGCTGCTTTGCCTATACTGCTTCTATGTAAATGTTACTGGGGCCGATCTGTACTGCTACTACTGAAATGTTAAAAATACTGTGTTCTTCCTATGCTGCTGCAACGAAAATGTTAATCTGCTGCCTTGCCTATACTGCTTCTATGGAAATGTTACTGGGGCCTGACTATATTGGTACTACTGAAATGTTACTAATACTGGGCTCTGCCTATACTGCTTCTACGGAAATGTTACTGGGGCCTGTCTATACTGCTACTACTGAAATGTTACTAATACCGTGCTCTGCTCATACTGCTTCTACGGAAATAATACTGGGGCCTGTCTATACTGCTACTACTGAAATGTTACTAATACTGGGCTCTGCCCATACTGCTTCTACGGAAATGTTACTTGGGCCTGTCTATACTGCTACTAATGAAAAGTAACTAATACTGGGCTCTGCCTATACTGCTTCTACGGAAATGTTACTGGGGTCTGTCTATACTGCTACTACTGAAATGCTAATCTGCTGCTTTGCCTATACTGCTTCTATGTAAATGTTACTGGGGCCGGTCTGTACTGCTACTACTGAAATGTTAAAAATACTGTGCTCTTCCTATACTGCTGCAACGAAAATGTTAATCTGCTGCCTTGCCTATACTGCTTCTATGTAAATGTTACTGGGGCCTGTCTGTACTGCTACTACTGAAATGGTACTAATACTGGGCTCTCCCTATATTGCTTCTACGTAAATGATACTGGGGTCTGTCTATACTGCTACTACTGAAATGTTACAAATACTGGGCTCTCCCCATACTGCTTCTACGGAAATGTTACTGGGACCGGTCTGTACTGCTACTACTGAAATGTTACCAATACTGGGCTCTGCCCATACTGCTTCTACGGAAATGTTACTGGGACCTGTCTGTACTGCTACTACTGAAATGTTACTACTACCGTGCTCTGCCCATACTGCTTCTACAGAAATGTTACTGGGGCCTGTCTATACTGCTACTACTGAAATGTTACTAATACTGGGCTCTGCCCATACTGCTTCTACGGAAATGTTACTTGGGCCTGTCTATACTGCTACTAATGAAAAGTAACTAATACTGGGCTCTGCCTATACGGAAATGTTACTGGGGTCTGTCTATACTGCTACTACTGAAATGTTAATCTGCTGCTTTGCCTATACTGCTTCTATGTAAATGTTACTGGGGCCGGCCTGTACTGCTACTACTGAAATGTTAAAAATACTGTGCTCTCCCTATATTGCTGCAACGGAAATGTTAATCTGCTGCTTTGCCTATACTGAATCTACAGAAATGTTACTGGGGCCTGTCTTTACTGCTACGACCGAAATGTTACAAATACTGGGCTCTCCCCATACTGCTTCTACGGAAATGTTACGGGGACCGGTCTGTACTGCTACTACTGAAATGTTACTAATACTGGGCTCTGCCCATACTGCTTCTACGGAAATGTTACTGGGACCTGTCTGTACTGCTACTACTGAAATGTTACTAATACCGTGCTCTGCCCATACTGCTTCTACAGAAATGTTACTGCGGCCTGTCTATACTGCTACTACTGAAATGTTACTAATACTGGGCTCTGCCCATACTGCTTCTACAGAAATGTTACTGGGGCCTGTCTATACTGCTACTACTGAAATGTTACTAATACTGGGCTCTGCCCATACTGCTTCTACGGAAATGTTACTTGGGCCTGTCTATACTGCTACTAATGAAAAGTAACTAATACTGGGCTCTGCCTATACGGAAATGTTACTGGGGTCTGTCTATACTGATACTACTGAAATGTTAATCTGCTGCTTTGCCTATACTGCTTCTATGTAAATGTTACTGGGGCCGGTCTGTACTGCTACTACTGAAATGTTAAAAATACTGTGCTCTTCCTATACTGCTGCAACGAAAATGTTAATCTGCTGCCTTGCCTATACTGCTTCTATGTAAATGTTACTGGGGCCTGTCTGTACTGCTACTACTGAAATGGTACTAATACTGGGCTCTCCCTATATTGCTTCTACGTAAATGATACTGGGGTCCGTCTATACTGCTACTACTGAAATGTTACAAATACTGGGCTCTCCCCATACTGCTTCTACGGAAATGTTACTGGGACGGTCTGTACTGCTACTACTGAAATGTTACTAATACCGTGCTCTGCCCATACTGCTTCTACGGAAAGGTAACTGGGGCCTGTCTATACTGCTACCAATGAAATGCAACTAATACTGGGCTCTGCCCATACTGCTTCAACGTAAATGTTACTGGGGTCTGTCTATGCTGCAAGTACTGAAATGTTACAAAACCTGTGCTCTCCCTATATTGCTACAACGGAAATGTTAATCTGCTGCTTTGCCTATACTGCATCCACAGAAATGTTACTGGGGCCTGTCTTTACTGCTACTACTGAAATGTTACAAATACTGGGCTCTGCCCATACTGCTTCTACGGAAATGTTACTTGGGTCTGTCTTTACTGCTACTACTGAAATGTTACTAATACTGGGCTCTCCCTATACTGCTTCTACGGAAATGTTACTGGGGTCTGTCTATACTGTTGCTACTAAAATGCTACTGGGGTCTCTCCCTACTGTTAGTACTGAACTGTTACTGAGGTCTGACAATAATTATACTATTGAAATGTTACAAAACCTGTGTTCTCCCTACACTGCTGCAACGGAAATGTTAATCTGCTGCTTTGCCTATACTGCTTCTACGGAAATGTTACTGGGACCTGTCTGTACTGCTACTACTGAAATGTTACTAATACCGTGCTCTGCCCATACTGCTTCTACAGAAATGTTACTGGGGCTTGTCTATACTGCTACTACTGAAATGTTATTAATACTGGTCTCTGCCCATACTGCTTCTACAGAAATGTTACTGGGACCTGTCTATACTGCTACTAATGAAATGTAACTAATACTGGGCTCTGCCCATACTGCTTCTACGGAAATGTTACTGGGGCCTGTCTGTACTGCTACTACTGAAATGTTAAAAATATTGTGCTATCCCTATACTGCTGCAACGGAAATGTTAATCTGCTGCTCTGCCTATACTGCTTCTACGTATATGTTACTGGGGCCTGTCTGTACTGCTACTAGTGAAATGTTAAAAAAAACTGTGCTCTCCCTATACTGCTGCAACGGAAATGTTAATCTGCTGCTTTGCCTATACTGCTTCTACCTAAATGTTACTGGGGCCTGTCTATACTGCTACTACTGAAATGTTACTAATACTGGGCTTTCCCTATACTTCTTCTACGTAAATGTTACAGGGGTCTGTCTGTACTGTTGCTACTGAAATGTTACTGGGGTCTGTTCCTACTGCTGTTAATGAAATGTTACTGGGGTCTCTCCCTACTGTTAGTACTGAGCTGTTACTGGGGTCTGTCTATACTTATACTACTGAAATGTTACAAATACTGGGCTCTCCCTATACTGCTTGAATGTAAATGTTACTGGGGTCGGTCTAAACTGCAAGTACTGAAATGTTAAAAATACTGTGCTCTCCCTATACTGCCGCAACGGAAATGTTAATCTGCTGCTTTGCCTATACTGCTTCTACGGAAATGTTACTGGGGCCTGTCTTACTGCTACTACTGAAATGTTACAAATACTGGGCTCTGCCCATACCATTTCTACGGAAATGTTACTGGGGTCTGTCTATACTGCTACTACTGAAATGTTAAAAATACTGTGTTCTCACTATACTGCTACTACTGAAATGTTAATCTGCTGCTTTGCCTATACTGCTTCTACGGAAATGTTACTGGGACCTGTCTATACTGCTACTACTGAAATGTTACTAATACCGTGCTCTGCCCATACTGCTTCTACGGAAATGTTACTGGGACCTGTCTGTACTGCTACTACTGAAATGTTACTAGTACCGTGCTCTGCCCATACGGCTTCTACGGAAATGTTACTGGGGCCTGTCTATACTGCTACTACTGAAATGTAACTAATACTGGGCTCTGCCCATACTGCTTCTAAGGAAATGTTACTGGGGCCTGTCTATACTGCTACTAATGAAATGTAACTAATACTTGGCTCTGCCCATACTTTTTCTACGGAAATGTTACTGGGGTCTGTCTATACTGCTACTATTGAAATGTTAAAAATACTGTGTTCTCACTATACTGCTACTACTGAAATGTTAATCTGCTGCTTTGCCTATACTGCTTCTACGTAAATGTTACTGGGGCCTGTCTGTACTGCTACTACTGAAATGTTTAAAAAACTGTGCTCTCCCTATACTGCTGCAACGGAAATGTTAATCTGCTGCTTTGCCTATACTGCTTCTACGGAAATGTTACTGGGACCTGTCTGTACTGCTACTACTGAAATGTTACTAATACCGTGCTCTGCCCATACTGCTTCTACGGAAATGTTACTGGGGTCTGTCTATACTGTTGCTACTGAAAGGTTACTGGGGTCTGTCCCTAATGCTGCCAATGAAATGTTACTGGTGTTTCTCCCTACTGTTACTACTGAACTGTTACCGGGGTCTGACAATACTTATACTACTGAAATGTTACAGGGGTCTGTCTGTACAGCTGCAAATGAAATGTTACTGGGGTCTGTCTATTCTGCTGCAAATGAAACGTTACTGGGGTTTGTCCCTACTGTTACTACTGAACTGTTACTGGGGTCTGTCTATACTTTTACTACTGAAATGTTACTGGGGTCTGTCTATACTGCTGCAAATGAAATGTTACTGAGGTCTGTCCCTACTGTTACTACTGAACTGTTATTGGAGTCTGTCTATACTTATACCACTGAAATGTTACTGGGGTATTTCCCTACTTTTACTACTGAAATGTTACTGGGGTCTGTCTATACAGCTGCAAATGAAATGTTACTGGGGTCTGTCTATACTGCTGCAAATGAAATGTTACTGTGGTCTGTCGCTACTGCTGCCAATGAAATGTTACTGGTGTCTACCCCTACTGTTGCTACTGAAATGCTACTGGGATCTGTCCCTACTGATGCTACTGAAATGTTACTTGGGCCTGTCTATACTGCTACAACTGAAACGTTACTAATACTGGGCTCTCCATATACTGCTGCTACGGAAATGTTAGGGTCTGTCCATAATCTTACCACTGAAATGTTACTAATTCTGGGGTCTGCCTAAACTGCTGCTACTGCTATGTTACAGGGTTGTGGAAACAGAGGCTTCCCAAAGACATGATGGCGTCGAGGCCGCGCTACTAGGTCCCAAGGCATGACAATTTTACAGTAACGCGGTTACTGGGAAGGTGCATATAACCACGGACACGTGGACAGGACACATACTGCCTCAAAACATCCCCCTCCTCCTCCCACAATGAAGACATTCTTGGCAAATGCTTTTGCAGTGGTCCGTCTGGTGGCAGTCCAAGAATTTCACCTTAAACGACACAATAAGAAAGCCCCCCACCACCCATCCCCACCACGGCCCACGTAATGCTGGCCACATTCGGAAAACCAACTAAATAAAACTGCGCTAATAGGTCCACACTCCACAACTTAATCCTGGCCACATTCCAAAAACCAACTAAATAAAACCGTGCTACTATGTCTACACTCCACAACTTCATCCTGGCCACATTTCGAAAACAAACTAAACAAAACCGCGGTAGTAGTCCGTTATCCCTAGCTGAAGCTTTCTGACGACTGGTAGAGCAATGGTGGCTTCCAATTTGTTGGTACTGCTAAGTCCAAAGATAAGCGTACAGCTGAGGTCAGAATACAGGTGACTATAGAACACAGCATCCCTGCAGGGCAAGGGACAGAGTAGCAGCAGGCACCGATCCTTGGTGGAAGCAGGCCAGCTGAGAACCACATACTCCCTGAATGATTTTGGACTGACCGATGATGAGGCCTTTACTTGTGATCATCTTTGGTAATTCCTAAGAAAGATCCGTGGTTGTAGCCAGAAACTTGGATTGGTATTTGCTAACACTTTGAAATGGACAATAGAAAACATATGAATAAAGCCTTTCCATATTTCAGCTTGAGTGCAGACTTTCAGTACCTTGAATATCCTTTTCATTGCAATCAAATGCCCCTCTCTTGTCTCAGAAAATACTAGCTTTTCCACATAGGTGTTGTCTATCTGTCTATACTCTTACTACTGAAATCCCACGAATACTGGGCTCTGCCTATACTGCTGTAACGGAAATGTTACAGGGGTCTGTCGATACTGTTACTACTGAAATGTAACTGATACTGGGCTCTGCCTATACTGCTGCTACTGAAATGTTACTGGGGTCCGTCTATACTATTACAACAGAAGTGTTAATAGGGTCTCCCTAGACTTCTGCAATATAACTGTTAGTGGGGTCAGCTTGTACCTTTGCTACAGGAGTATTACAGGGGTCTGTGCATACTATGGGTTGCACTAAGTGTTCCCATAGCGGTGTTCAACGTACATGGCCCAAAAAACCTAACCCAGACTGAATAGGGCATGCAGTGTGGGCCAAAGCCCGCCTGTATTTAATGTGACGTTAGCTCAGCTGTGCAGGGCACTGCAATGGGATTTATTTAAGTACCGCCGGTGGTTTCCAGGGAGCCACCCATGCTGTGGGTCCACACTGACTTCACATAAGGGAGTTGTACCTGCCTGTGTCTACTTATAAAAAAACCCAGTCTGACTGGGGCATGCAGTGTGGGCCGAAGGCAACCTGTATTTAATCTGACGTTAGCTCAGCTGTCCAGGGCACTGCAATGGGATTTGTTTATGTACCGCCAGCGGCTTCCTGGGACCCACCCATGCTGTGGGTGCACACGCAATTCACATAGGGGAGTTGTACCTGCCTGCGTCTACTTATAAAAAACCCCAGTCTGACTGGGACATGCAGTGTGGGCCGAAGCCCACCTGTATTTTATCTGACGTTAGCTCTGCTGTCCAGGGCACTGCAATGGGATTTATTTATGTACCGCCGGTGGCTTCCTGGGACCCACCCATGCTGTGGGTGCACACGCAATTTAAATAGGGGAGTTGTACCTGCCTGTGTCTACTTATAAAAAACCCCAGTCTGACTGGGGCATTTAGTGTGGGCCGAAGCCCACCTGTATTTAATCTGATGTTAGCTCTGCTGTGCAGGGCACTGCAATGGGATTTATTTAAGTACCGCCGGTGGGTTCCAGGGAGCCACCCATGCTGTGGGTCCACACGGACTTCACATAAGTGAGTTGTACCTGCCTGTGTGTATTTATAAAAAAAACCCAGTCTGACTGGGGCATGCAGTGTGGGCCAAAGCCCACCTGTATTTTATCTGACGTTAGCTCTGCTGTCCGGGGCACTGCAATGGGATTTATTTATGTACCGCCGGTGGGTTCCTGGGACCCACCTGTGCTGTGGGTGCACACGGAATTCCCAATGCGGAGTTGTACCTGCCTGTGACTATTTATAACAAAACCCCAGTCTGACTGGGGCATGCAGTGTGGGCCAAAGGCCACCTGTATTTAACCCCTTAACGACCGCCCCATCGGGAAACTACGTCCTCAGTAAGTGGGCTTTAATCCTAGAGGACGTAGTTTTATGCATCCTCTTTGGATTAATGCCCACTTGCCTGAGGACGTGACAGCTCCATGCCGTCGGTGCCCGCAGGTAGCCGACAGCATGGAGCTGTCATCCCAGGATGCGGGCAGTCCCCCCCGGTATTGCGATCGGCCGATCGCAAAAAAGTAAATAGCACGCGATCGCCGCTATCCATTGGATAGCGGCGATCGCGAAAAAGTTTTAAAAAGTTTTAAAAAAAGTAAAGTTTCACCTCCCCTCATGGATCGGATCCATGAGGGGAGGTGAAAATACTCACCTCTGGTCCTCTGCGATGTCCCGATGTCCTGGGACCCGAAGTGCCCGTCTGCGCATGCGCACCCGATGATTGACATCGGGCGCGTGCACAGAGGGGCTCGAGCCCCGGGAAATTTAAAATCCCTCTGCTCAAGGCTGCCATGTGTAGCCAGGAGAAATGTCACCAGGGACATGATCACTGTCATCCAATGGATGACAGTGATCATGTAAAGTAAAAAAAAAAGTGTAAAAAGTAAAAAAAAAAGTTTTAAAAATTTAAAAAAGCTTGCATTTCATCTCCCCCCATGGATCATATCTGTGAGGGAGGATGAAATGACGTACCTAAGGCCCACGGATTTATCCGCGGACCTTACCCCAGCTTCTGCGCACGCGCCTGTCGCCAAAGTGGCAGATGCATGCGCAAATGCTGTGGTAATTTAAAATCTCCCTGCTCCTGGCTACAAAACTGAGCCAAGAGCCCGGAGATTTCACGGGGGGCCGCGATGAGCGGTTCCTGATCACGTGTTCGCCGTTATCCAATGGATAATGGCGATCACGTAAAAGTAAAAAAAAAGGTGAAGGTTCATCTCCCCTCACCGATGCGATCGGTGAGAGGAGATGAAACTTTTTACCGGAGGCCTCCGTATTCGGACCCCGACGCGATCTTCCTCCGTGAACTTTCCCGGAATCTGCACATGCGACCGCCGGCAAAATACCAAACACATGCACAGGAGTCGGGGAGCCAAGGAAACTTAAAATCTCCTTGCTCCCAGCGACCATCGGTCGCCGTGAGCCTGGAGCAGTGACGGGTGGCCTCGTTGAGCGGTCCCCGGTTACGTGATAAAAAGGTAGCAATCTACCTTAGGCCGGTCTCACATGACCGGATAGGAATTACAGATTCCGCATGCGTCTGATCCGCGGTATTACGTAGATCAATCGCATTGGATTACACAATTCCGCTCACATTAGTGGGTTGGAATTGTGTAATCCACTCGCAGAAAAGAGAACGCAGCAGGTTCTATTTTACCGCGGCTATCCGCAGCATAGAGCCCATTGTGCTCCATGGTCGCGAATATACCCGCTGCCCATACGCAACTACATTGTATACGGGCTGCGGGTACCCGCGTCATCGCTAAGCGACGGTGCGGGAAATGCAAACAAAAAAAAAGTACTGCGCATGACCGCCTGTGTGAGTAGGCAGTTATGCGCAGTACATTACACGGCCGTACGCAGGGTCACAGCCGGGCTCACAGATGGGATCCGCTGCGGGCCTCCGCAAGCAGATTCCGCCTACGGCTGCGTGAGCCCGGCGTTATTCAGACCGCTACCTGTAATACGCAATTTACAAGAAGCCCCGGGAACGTTTGCCTTCATGCAGTTCAAGGAGCGCCTTGTTGAGCGTCTTCTGTGCGAGACCGCCGCACTTCATCAAGCTTACGGAGACTCACGGAACGCCACTTTTTACACCCCATACCCACCACTGAGGTCAAGAAATACTCCCAAAAAGCATGAGAGGAGGGGGGATACACGGTTTTATTGTCCCATGTACCCATCCCAACCAGCCTCCGTAATTACCCGTCTTTGGAAATACTACACATTATTACTTTTATCTAAGATTTAGGGAACGCCGAAAAGGGTGGGGAGTGTGTGGGGGCGGGGGGGGGGGTATTTTTTTAAGGTGTCAATTTTTATTCTGTACAAGTGGGCAATGGGGCCTGGAATTTATTCAGTTGTGCCCTGCAATCCAATGGGTGTTCCCTCCATTATGGGCCTAGCCATGTGTCCTGTAAGTAGATTAGGGCCACAATGGGTATGTTTTTGAACACGGGACAAATGGGGGTATCCATTTTGGGGTGAACGTCTTCATTCCTATGTACACTGTACAAAAAAAGTGACGAAATTGCCCAAAAAAATGAAAATTTTTCCTTCTGCTTTGCTTAGATTCATTCAAATACTGTGGGGTCAAAATACGCAGTACACCCCTAGATGAATTCCTTAAGGGGTCTAGTTTTTGAAATGGGGTCATTTGTGGGGGTTCTTTATCGTTTTGGCCGCTCAATGGCTCTATAAGTGGGCGATGGGGCCTGGAATTTATTCCGTTGTACCCTGAAATCCAACGGGTGCTCCTTCTATTATAGGCCTAGCCATGTGTCCTTTAAGTAGATTAGGGCCACAAGGGCTATGGTTCTGAACACGGGACAAACAGGGGTATCCATTTTGGGGTGAAAGTCTTCATTCATGTGTGTGCTGTACAAAAAAAACAGTTTTTAAATTGATACAACTGCCAAAAAAATGAAAATTGTAATTTTTTTCCTATTGCTTTGCTTTGATTTATTCAAAAATTGTAGGGTAAAAATACACAGTACACCCCTAGATAAATTCGTTAGGGGGTCTAGTTTTCAAAATGGGGTCAATTGTTGGGGTTCACTGTCGTTTTGGCCGCTCAAGGGCTCTACAAGTGTGCTATGGGGCCTAAATTACCTTCATGCTAAATTTCTGTTCTGAAAGCCACCGACTACTCCTTTCATTTTAGGCCCCATTGTGCATCCAGTCAAAAGATTAGGGCCACAATGGGTATGTCTCTGAACACGGGACAAACAGGGGTATCTATTTTGGGGTGCAAGTCTTCATTCATGTGTGTGCTGTACAAAAAAGCAGTTTTTAAAATGACAGAATTGCCAAAAAAAACGAAAATCACATTTTTTTCCTTTTGCTTTGCTTGAATTCATTCAAAAACTGTGGGGTCAAAATGGGCAGTACACCCCTAAATAAATTTGCTAATGGGTCTAGTTTTCAAAATGGGGTCATTTGTGGGGGTTCTCTTTGGTTTTGGCCACTCAAGAGCTCTACAAAGGTGCTATGGGGCCTAAAACGCCTTCTCGCAAAATTTATGTTCTGAAAGACACCGACTACTCCTTCCATTTTGTGTCCCATTGTGCATCCATACATAAGATTAGGGCCACAATGGGTATGTCTCTGAACACGGGAGAAACGGGGGTATCCATTTTGGGGTGTAAATCCTCATTTTCATGGGCACTATGGGAAAAAATATATCTTTAAAATGACATATTTGCAAAAATATGAAATTTTATTTTTTCTCCTCTAAATTTAATTAATTCCTGAAAAAAAACTGTAGGGTCAAAATACTCATGACACCCCTCAGTGGATACATTAAGGGGTGTAGTTTTTAAAATGGGGTCATTTGGGGGGGTATCTATTATTCTGACACTAATGAGCCTTTGCAAACTTGGCTTGGTGCAGGAAAACAAAGTGTTCCTCAAAATGCTGAAAAGTAATGTTAAATTTGTATGTCCTCTAAATGGTTAAAAAAACACAAAAGTTTTTCAAATGTGCATTCAGAATAAAGTAAACAGATGGAAATATATATCTTATAAAAAATTTGTACAGTATGTTTGGACATATTTGAGATATTACAGTTGAAAATGTGAAAAAATGACAATTTTTTCAAAATATTCCCAATTTTGGCGCTTTTAATAAATATACACAAATTATATCGGTCTCTTTTTACAACCAAAATGAAGTACAACATGTGGCGAAAAAACAATGTCATAATCACTTGGAGATGTAAAGCCTTTACGGAGTTATGCTATGTTGAACGATGCATGTCAGATTTCCAAAATTTGGGTCCGTCACTAAGGCGCAAACAGGCTTTGTCACTAAGGGGTTAATCTGACGCTAGCGCTACTATCCGGGGCAGTGCACTGGGACAAACTACAGGAGCAATACAGCACTAATGAGGTGTTCACAGCTGCGCTAGCATTGGAGTCTGCTCTAGGCCCACGATTGCTGAGGGTTTGGGCAGAGGCCTATGTCCTGGGTGCAGTGAAAGTCCGCTTCCTGCCTACGATTGCTGAAGCTGTGGGCAGAGGCATATGTCGTGGCCGCGGTGCAAGTCTGCCATGTTTAGCCGCTCAGATTTATTAATTGTTCATGTCTTGGGTTGCCTAGGACCCACCTATGCTGTTGGTGCCCACTTAGTTCCCATCGCGGTGTTTGACCTGTCTGGCACAAAGACACTGACTGACTTGGGTAGGGGGCAGAGTGCAGATGGCTTTCCCCTTGCGGTGTCGATTGAGCTATGCGACACCTTGACAGAATGAAAACTGTGTGGGCACATGGATTCCCTATTGCTATGCCCACATTTGCAGCTCCTGACGGAGGTAGCACAGGATTGGATTTCTCATCGCTTCTGTACAGCATTGTGGGCTATCGACCCACCCCTTTTAAAGAGGGTCGCTGCATGGCCCTGCCAACCCTCTACAGTGTGTGCCTTTGGTTCCTCCTCATGGCAGACGCACTTATAAATAGACATGAGGGTGGTGTGGCTATACAGCCAGCGTGTGGCATGAGGGCAGCTGAAGGCTGCGCAGGGACAATTTTGTGTGCGCTGCGGACGCAAGATCGTGTGGGGGGGTTGGGCAGCATGTAACCCAGGAGAAGAGGCAGGGGTGTGTCCCGCAGGCAGTGATTATGCTTAGTTGGAGGTAGTGTGGTGCTTAGCTAAAGTGTGCCTTGCTTATGAGGGTTTGTCCAAAGTAAAAATTGTTAGGGGGGGGGGGGCACTCTTGCCGCTATTGTGGCTTTATAGTGGGATCTGGGAACCTGAGATGCAGCCAAGCATGTTGCCCCTTGCCTGCCCTATCCGTTTCTCCGCTGTTTCCATCACTTTCTTGGGTTTTCCAGATTTTCACAAATGAAAACCTTAGCGGAGCATGGGTCATATACAAAAATTGCTCGAGTCGCCCATTGACTTCAATGGGGTTCGTTACTCGAAACAAACTCTCGAGCATCGCGGAAAGTTCGACTCGAGCAACGAGCACCCGAGCATTTTGGTGCTCGCTCATCTCTACTGAGCACCAATGCAGTGGGGGAAGGGGTACAAGAATCAGGACATACTAAAATATCTGTGCAACTGAGTTAGTTGTGGCCTGTCTGGACATTTAAAGCGTATGGATAATCCACAAGTCATTAAAAAGCAGTGCCAAAATAAAACTTGACAAGAAAATAAAAGACATATTAGACAATATGTACACAATTAGAAGACAAGTTTAATTCGAATTTATTAAGATGACTTAGGAAATTTATATAGAAGCTTTCATCATTATAAAAATCATTTACAAGTTTTTGGAATGTTACCATATTGTTAGGTCTGTGCTGAGCGTTAATGCAATACACCCAACACGGACATAGGGTGGTGTTCTCACTGGATAATAAACACCAGAATGTCCAACATATAACACAAAAAACCACCACCAAAGTCATATATATATATAAACAAATACACCAAATATATACATGGAAGGATAGGTGGCCCAGGTTTGGGATGTGGGGCCATTCTTATTGGGGTAATCACCACGCTTTAGGGTGGGTTCACACGAGCGTGTTTTGGTGCGTACTTAGGTGCATACATACATCCGCACCTAGGTACGAGCAAAAACACGCGTGAACACAGCTGCGTGCTTGTTGTCAATGGAGCCGTAGCTGCTGCCGGCGGCTCCATTGAAAACAATGCTCTGCCGGCCCCCTGCATTCTTTTTCATGGAAGGGCTTTACATATAAGCCCTTCCCTGAAAAAGAAACATTTTAGTGCAAAACAAACAAAAAAAAAAAACTTACTAGAGATGAGCGAGCACCAAAATGCTCGGGTGCTCGTTACTCGGGACGAAATTATCGCGATGCTCGAGGGTTCGTTTCGAGTAACGAACCCCATTGAAGTCAATGGGCGACCCGAGCATTTTTGTATTTCGCCGCTGCTCGCTCAGGTTTTCATGTGTGAAAATCTGGGCAATTCAAGAAAGTGATGGGAACGACACAGCAACGGATAGGGCAGGCGAGGGGCTACATGTTGGGCTGCATCTCAAGTTCACAGGTCCCACTATTAAGCCACAATAGCGGCAAGAGTGGGCCCCCCCCCCCTCCCAACAACTTTTACTTCTGAAAAGCCCTCATTAGCAATGCATACCTTAGCTAAGCACCACACTACCTCCAACAAAGCACAATCACTGCCTGCATGACACTCCGCTGCCACTTCTCCTGGGTTACATGCTGCCCAACCCCCCCGCACGACCCAGTGTCCACAGCGTACACCAAATTGTCACTGCCCAGCCTTCAGCTGCCCTCATGCTACGCCACCCTCATGTCTATTTATAAGTGTGTCTGCCAGAGGAAAAGCAGGCACACACTGCAGAGGGTTGGCATGGCTAGGCAGCGACCCCCCCATAAAAGGGGCGGGCCGATAGTCCACAATGCTGTACAGAAGCAATGAGAAATCCAATCCTGTGCCACCTCCATCTGGAGCTGCACATGTGGGCATAGCAATGGGGAATCTATGTGCCACACACTATTCATTCTGTCAAGGTGTCTGCATGCCCCAGTCAGATCGCAGTTTTTTATAAATAGTCACAGCCAGGTCCAACTCCGCAATGGGAATTATGTGTGCACCCACAGCATGGGTGGCTCCCTGGAACCCACCGGCGGTACATAAATATATCCCATTGCAGTGCCCTACTCAGCAGAGCTAATGTCAGATACAATACAGGTGGGCTTCGGCCCACACTGCATGCCCCAGTCAGACTGGTAATATGTACCTTAACAGTAACCTCGTTGGTGGTAATGTGGTGGTGAATGCGGACGTGGTAGTGCGGTTTTATGTAGTTGGTTTTCGGAATGTGGCCAGGATTAAGTGGGCCGTGGCGGGGGGATGGTGGTGGTGCTCTCTTGTTGTGTCGTTAAAGGTGAAATTCTTGGACTGCCACCAGACGGACCAATTCAAAGGTATTTGCCAAGAATGTTTTCATTGTTGGAGGAGGAGGGGGATGTTTTGGAGGCACTATGTGTCCTCTACACGTGTCCGTGGTTATATGCACCTTAACAGTAACAGCGTTGGTGGGAAATGGCCTCGCCCCCATCATGTCTTTGTGAAGCCTGTTTCCACACCCCAGTGACATACCATTAGCAGCGGTATAGGCAGAGCCCAGAATTATTAACATTTCAGCTGTAGCATTAGGGACAGGCCCCACTAACATATCACTAGCAGCAGTATAGGGGGAGCGCAGTCTTAGTTCCATTTCAGTAATAGTAGCACTCAAGACAGGCCCCAGTAACATTCCCATTGCAGCAGTTTAGGGAGATAACAGTCTCTTTCACATTTCAGTAGCTGCAGTATAGACAAGGCCCCAGTTACATTTATGTAGCTAAAGTGTAGGCCAACCCCACACACCTTTCTGTACCATGAGTGCAGGCGAAGAACATAGAAATTACTATGATTACACTGTAGGTGAGGGCCCAAAAAAATTGGTGTACCAACAGTAGTAATGTACCTCAGAAAAAATTGGCCATGCCCAACCAAGATGGCAGGTGAAACCCATTAATCGCTTTGGTTAATGTGGCTTAAGTGGTAACTAGGCTTGGAGGCAGCCCAGTTTAACGAAAAATTGGTTCAAGTTAAAGTTTCAACGCTTTTAAGAGCATTGAAACGTATAAAAATTGTTTAGAAAAATTATATGAGTGAGCCTTGTGGCCCTAAGAAAAATTGCCCGTTCGGCATGATTACGTGAGGTTTCAGGAGGAGGAGCAGGAGGAGGAGGAGGAATATTATACACAGATTGATGAAGCAGAAATGTCCCCGTTTTGGATGGTGAGAGAGAACGATGCTTCCATCCGCGGGTGCAGCCTACGTATTGCTTAGGTATCGCTGCTGTCCGCTGGTGGAGAAGAGAAGTCTGGGGAAATCCAGGCTTTGTTCATCTTGATGAGTGTAAGCCTGTCGGCACTGTCAGTTGACAGGTGGGTACGCTTATCTGTGATGATTCCCCCAGCCGCACTAAACACCCTCTCTGACAAGACGCTAACTGCAGGACAAGCAAGCACCTCCAGGGCATACAGCGCGAGTTCAGGCCACGTGTCCAGCTTCGACACCCAGTAGTTGTAGGTGGCAGAGGCGTCACGGAGGACGGTCGTGCGATCGGCTACGTACTCCCTCACCATCCTTTTACAGTGCTCCCGGCGACTCAGCCTTGACTGGGGAGCGGTGACACAGTCTTGCTGGGGAGCCATAAAGCTGTCCAGGGCCTTAAAGACTGTTGCACTGCCTGTGCTGTACATGCTGCTCGATCTCCGCACCTCCCCTGCTACCTGGCCCTCGGAACTGCGCCTTCTGCCACTAGCGCTGTCGGATGGGAATTTTACCATCAGCTTGTCCGCCAGGGTCCTGTGGTATAGCAACACTCTCGAACCCCTTTCCTCTTCGGGAATGAGAGTGGAAAGGTTCTCCTTATACCGTGGGTCGAGCAGTGTGTACAGCCAGTATCCGTAGTGGCCAGAATGCGTGCAACGCGAGGGTCACGAGAAAGGCATCCTAACATGAAGTCAGCCATGTGTGCCAGGGTACCTGTACGCAACACATGGCTGTCTTCACTAGGAAGATCACTTTCAGGATCCTCCTCCTCCTCCTCCTCCTCCTCAGGCCATACACGCTGAAAGGATGACAGGCAAGCAGCATGGGTACCGTCAGCAGTGGGCCAAGCTGTCTCTTCCCCCGCCTCCTCATCCTCCTCATGCTCCTCCTCCTCCTCCTCAACGCGCTGAGATATAGACAGGAGGGTGCTCTGACTATCCAGCGACATACTGTCTTCCCCCGCCTCCGTTTCCGAGCGCAAAGCATCTGCCTTTATGCTTTGCAGGGAACTTCTCAAGAGGCATAGCAGAGGAATGGTGACGCTAATGATTGCAGCATCGCCGCTCACCACCTGGGTAGACTCCTCAAACTTTCCAAGGACCTGGCAGATGCTTGCCAACCAGGCCCACTCTTCTGAAAATAATTGAGGAGGCTGATTCCCACTGCGCCGCCCATGTTGGAGTTGGTATTCCACTATAGCTCTATGCTGCTCATAGAGCCTGGCCAACATGTGGAGCGTAGAGTTCCACCGTGTGGGCACGTCGCACAGCAGTCGGTGCACTGGCAGATTAAACCGATGTTGCAGGGTGCGCAGGGTGGCAGCGTCCGTGTGGGACTTGCGGAAATGTGCGCAGAGCCGGCGCACCTTTACGAGCAGGTCTGACAAGCGTGGGTAGCTTTTCAGAAAGCGCTGAACCACCAAATTAAAGACGTGGGCCAGGCATGGCACGTGCGTGAGGCTGCCGAGCTGCAGAGCCGCCACCAGGTTACGCCCGTTGTCACACACGACCATGCCCGGTTGGAGGCTCAGCGGCGCAAGCCAACGGTCGGTCTGCTCTGTTGGACCCCGCAGCAGTTCGTGGGCCGTGTGCCTCTTATCTCCTAAGCTGAGTAGTTTCAGCACGGCCTGCTGACGCTTGCCCACCGCTGTGCTGCCACGCCGCGCGACACCGACTGCTGGCGACGTCCTGCTGCTGCTGACACATCTAGATTGCGAGACAGAGGTTGCGGAGTAGGAGGAGGAGGAGGAGGGTGCTTTAGTGGAGGAAGCGTACACCGCCGCAGATACCACCACCGAGCTGGGGCCCGCAATTCTGGGGGTGGGTAGGACGTGAGCGGTCCCAGGCTCTGACTCTGTCCCAGCCTCCACTAAATTCACCCAATGTGCCGTCAGGGAGATGTAGTGGCCCTGCCCGCCTGTGCTTGTCCACATGTCCGTTGTTAAGTGGACCTTGGCAGTAATCGCGTTGGTGAGGGCGCGTACAATGTTGCGGGAGACATGGTCGTGCAGGGCTGGGACGGCACATCGGGAAAAGTAGTGGCGACTGGGAACTGAGTAGCGCGGGGCCGCCGCCGCCATCATACTTTTGAAGGACTCCGTTTCAACAACCCTATACGGCAGCATCTCAAGGCTGATAAATTTGGCTATGTGGACGGTTAACGCTTGAGCGTGCGGGTGCGTGGCGGCGTACTTGTGCTTGCGCTCCAACACTTGCGCTAGCGAAGGCTGGACGGTGCGGTGCGAGACATTGGTGGATTGGGCCGAGGACAGCGGAGGTGAGGGTGTGGGTGCAGGCCAGGAGACGGTAGTGCCTGTGTCCTCAGAGCGGGGTTGGATCTCAGTGGCAGGTTGGGGCACAGGGGGAGAGGCAGCGGTGCAAACCGGAGGCGGTGAATGGCCTTCGTCCCACCTTGTGGGGTGCTTGGCCATCATATGTCTGCGCATGCTGGTGGTGGTGAGGCTGTTGGTGGTGGCTCCCCGGCTGATCTTGGCGCGACAAAGGTTGCACACCACTGTTCGTCGGTCGTCAGGCGTCTCTGTGAAAAACTGCCAGACCTTAGAGCACCTTGGCCTCTGCAGGGTGGCATGGCGCGAGGGTGCGCTTTGGGAAACAGTTGGTGGTTTATTCGGTCTGGCCCTGCCTCTACCCCTGGCCACCGCACTGCCTCTTGCAACCTGCCCTGCTGCTGCCCTTGCCTCCCCCTCTGAAGACCTGTCCTGAGTAGGCGTTGCAAACCAGGTGGGGTCAGTCACCTCATCGTCCTGCTGCTCTTCCTCAGAATCCTCTGTGTGCTCCTCCCTCGGACTTACTGCCCTTACTACTACCTCACCGATAGACAACTGTGTCTCATCGTCATCGGCCTCCTCACCCACTGAAAGGTCTTGAGACAGTTGCCGGAAGTCCCCAGCCTCATCCCCCGGACCCCGGGAACTTTCCAATGGTTGGGCATCAGTGACGATAAACTCCTCTGGTGGGAGAGGAACCACTGCTGCCCAATCTGAGCAGGGGCCCGAGAACAGTTCCTGGGAGTCTTCCCGCTCCTGAGCATGTGTCATTGTAGTGGAGTGAGGAGGCTGGGAGGAAGGAGGAGCAGCAGACAGAGGATTCGGATTTGCAGCAGTGGACGGCGCAGAACTGTGGGTGGACGATAGGTTGCTCGAAGCACTTTCTGCCTTCCACGACAGGACCTGCTCACACTGCTCATTTTCTAATAAAGGTCTCCCGCATGGACCCATTAATTGTGCGATGAATGTGGGGATGCCAGAAACGTGCCTCTCTCCTAATCGCGCAGCAGTCGGCTGCGATACACCTGGATCAGGAGTTCGGCCTCTGCCCACACCCTCACTTGCGCCTCCGCGTCCTCGGCCGCGTCCACGTCCTCTAGGCCTACCCCTACCCCTCAGCATGCTGTATTACCAGTGATTTGATTTCCCAGCCAGGAAATAAATTGGCGCAAGCCTGCTGTTAAACTTAGCTGGCTGCGTATGATTTTTGTTTAAGTTCTCCACCCAGTACACACGTACCCAGAACGCTGAGGACTGTCAGAGGCAGGCCAAATAGAATTTTTGCCCTTTTTTTTTTAAAGGAAAGGCCCACTGACTATATTCAATCAATAATAAATGTGTTGTGGCCCTGCAGTGTGTCACAGAACTGCAGTCTTGCACTGTTACTAACTGCAGCAGAGCGGTGATTTCCCAGCCAGGAAATAAATTGGCGCAAGCCTGCCGGCCAAATAGAACTTTTTGCCCTTTTTTTTTAAAGGAAAGGCCCACTGACTATATTCAATCAATAATAAATGTGTTGTGGCCCTGCAGTGTGTCACAGAACTGCAGTCTTGCACTGTTATTAACTGCAGCAGAGCGGTGATATCCCAGCCCGGAAATAAATTGGCGCAAGCCTGCAGGCCAAATAGAACTTTTTGCCCTTTTTTTTTTAAAGGAAAGGCCCACTGACTATATTCAATCAATAATAAATGTGTTGTGGCCCTGCAGTGTGTCACAGAACTGCAGTCTTGCACTGTTATTAACTGCAGCAGAGCGGTGATTTCCCAGCCAGGAAATAAATTGGTGCAAGCCTGCAGGCCAAATAGAACTTTTTGCCCTTTTTTTTTTAAAGGAAAGGCCCACTGACTATATTCAATCAATAATAAATGTGTTGTGGCCCTGCAGTGTGTCACAGAACTGCAGTCTTGCACTGTTATTAACTGCAGCAGAGCGGTGATTTCCCAGCCAGGAAATAAATTGGCGCAAGCCTGCAGGCCAAATAGAACTTTTTGCCCTTTTTTTTTTAAAGGAAAGGCCCACTGACTATATTCAATCAATAATAAATGTGTTGTGGCCCTGCAGTGTGTCACAGAACTGCAGTCTTGCACTGTTATTAACTGCAGCAGAGCGGTGATTTCCCAGCCAGGAAATAAATTGGCGCAAGCCTGCTGTTAAACTTAGCTGGCTGCGTATGATTGTTTTTACGTTCTCCACCCAGCACACACGTACCCAGAACGCTGAGGACTGTCAGAGGCAGGCCAAATAGAATTTTTGCCCTTTTTTTTAAAGGAAAGGCCCACTGACTATATTCAATCAATAATAAATGTGTTGTGGCCCTGCAGTGTGTCACAGAACTGCAGTCTTGCACTGTTATTAACTGCAGCAGAGCAGTGATTTCCCAGCCAATTAATAAATTGGCGCAAGCCTGCTGTTAAACTTAGCTGGCTGCGTATGATTTTTGTTTAAGTTCTCCACCCAGTACACACGTACCCAGAACGCTGAGGACTGTCAGAGGCAGGCCAAATAGAATTTTTGCCCTTTTTTTTTTAAAGGAAAGGCCCACTGACTATATTCAATCAATAATAAATGTGTTGTGGCCCTGCAGTGTGTCACAGAACTGCAGTCTTGCACTGTTATTAACTGCAGCAGAGCGGTGATTTCCCAGCCCGGAAATAAATTGGCGCAAGCCTGCAGGCCAAATAGAACTTTTTGCCCTTTTTTTTTAAAGGAAAGGCCCACTGACTATATTCAATCAATAATAAATGTGTTGTGGCCCTGCAGTGTGTCACAGAACTGCAGTCTTGCACTGTTATTAACTGCAGCAGAGCGGTGATTTCCCAGCCAGGAAATAAATTGGCGCAAGCCTGCAGGCCAAATAGAACTTTTTGCCCTTTTTTTTTTAAAGGAAAGGCCCACTGACTATATTCAATCAATAATAAATGTGTTGTGGCCCTGCAGTGTGTCACAGAACTGCAGTCTTGCACTGTTATTAACTGCAGCAGAGCGGTGATTTCCCAGCCAGGAAATAAATTGGCGCAAGCCTGCTGTTAAACTTAGCTGGCTGCGTATGATTGTTTTTACGTTCTCCACCCAGCACACACGTACCCAGAACGCTGAGGACTGTCAGAGGCAGGCCAAATAGAATTTTTGCCCTTTTTTTTAAAGGAAAGGCCCACTGACTATATTCAATCAATAATAAATGTGTTGTGGCCCTGCAGTGTGTCACAGAACTGCAGTCTTGCACTGTTATTAACTGCAGCAGAGCGGTGATTTCCCAGCCAGGAAATAAATTGGCGCAAGCCTGCTGTTAAACTTAGCTGGCTGCGTTTGCTTTTTTTTACGTTCTCCACCCAGCACACACGTACCCAGAACGCTGAGGACTGTCAGAGGCAGGCCAAATAGAACTTTTTGCCCTTTTTTTTTAAAGGAAAGGCCCACTGACTATATTCAATAAATAAAATATGTCTTCTGGCCCTGCCTACACAATTCTGTCCCTGTAGTATTACTGCAGGGCGCAATGCTCTGCACGGCCGATTTGGAAAAAAAAATGTGCAACACTGCTAACAGCAGCCTCCACAGTACTGCACACGGTTAGATGTGGCCCTAAGAAGGACCGTTGGGGTTCTTGAGGCCTACTCTAACTCCTAACACTCTCCCTGCCTAACCACCACTTCTGTCCCTGTAGTATTACTGCAGGGCGCAATGCTCTGCACGGCCGATATAGCAAAAAAAAAAAAAATGTGCACCACTGCAAAAGACAGCCTCCACAGTACTGCACACGCTTAGATGTGGCCCTAAGAAGGACCGTTGGGGTTCTTGAAGCCTACACTAACTCCTAACACTCTCCCTACAGCAGCTCCAACACGATACCACTGTCCCTGTTCTCTGTCACAACGCATCTGAGGCGAGCCGCGGGAGGGGCCGATTTTTATACTCGGGTGACACCTGATCTCCCCAGCCACTCACTGCAGGGGGGTGGTATAGGGCTGGAACATCACAGGGGGAAGTTGTAATGCCTTCCCTGTCTTTCAATTGGCAAGAAAAGCGCGCTAACGTCTCAGAGATGAAAGTGAAAGTAACCCGAACATCGCGTGGTACTCGTTACGAGTAACGAGCATCCCGAACACCCTAATATTCGCCCGAGCATCAAGCTCGGACGAGTACGTTCGCTCATCTCTAAAACTTACCCCTCTGCCACTGCTGTGACCCCCGCAGGCATGAAGAACACATCTGCGCATGCGGCAGATGTTTCCTTCACCCCTGCTAGTTAAAAGAATCCCTGCTGCTACATCTGCCACATCTGTGGCAGATGCAGCAAAGGGAATTCTTCAATTTTCCACCGCAGCTGTCACGCATGACAGCTGCGGTAGAGAATCCTGCTGCTGGCATCCCGTCTATGGCTTTTCAGGGAAGGGCTTCATAAGCGTTGACTTCTGCCGCTGTCCCCGACTCTCAGCTATCAGCAGCCGGGGATTTATAATCCCCACCTGCTGATTGCTCTAATTGTGATTAGCTGAAGTGCTTCAGCCAATCACAGTCAGAGCTACCAGCAGGCGGGGATTTTAAATCCCCGGCTGCTGATAGCTCAGCAGCGCTACAGAGCCGGAGACAGCAACAGAAGTCAACGCTGAGCCCCAGCAGCTGTTAATGGCTTTTCAGGGAAGGACTTCATAAGTAGTGTAAAAAAAAATTTACTTACCTGTCTGCCGCTGCTGTGTCCCCCGCAGAGGAATTCTTTAATTCTCTATCACAGCTGTCACACATGTCACCTGCGGTAGAGGATTCTGCTGCCGGCAATTGATTTCAGGGAAGGGCTTTGAATATAAGCCCTTCCCTGAAAATCAGGTAAAAGTGGTTTAAAAAAGCAAAAAAATAGATACTCACCTCTCTTCAGCTGCTGGGGCACGCGTCTTCTCCTGCTGTCCCCTGCACTGTGGTGCTGATCTATCAGCAGGCGGGGATTTAAAATCCCCGCCTGCTGAAAGAGCTGAATGTGATTGGCTGAGGTGCTCAGCCAATCACAGGCAGCTCTCAACTGTCATTCATTTAAAATCCCGCCTGCTGAAAGAGCTGAATGTTTCTCTTCTTCTGGCTGTTAGGGCTAGATTTCATCTTATATATTTGTTATATATAAACAAATACACCAGCTGCCTATTTCAGGTATAATGACTGCATCCTAAAGGCTACAGACCACATCCACTTCACCAGCATAAAATGAACAATCGGCACCCTTCATAAGCTGGAATATATGAACCCCCACCGTAGAAGATTTGCCAACCAGGAAAAGCATGAACACCTAAGGGAGTTTCCACATATGACTCCCAATGAACCTTTTGCAATGACGGGGAGACCCTTAGGGATAACAGACATATGACCCTACAGTGACCCTACCAGTATACCTCCACATTGCAGCTGTTATGCCACCACCATGTCACAGCTGTCGCGCCGCGAGACATATTAGATGTAAACAGAAGATAGATGCAATGCATTCTAAAGCTAATCTATAATAAAATTCTTTACATAAAATAATATTTTACTTTTTAACATTCCATTTGTATTTTTTTCATTTTAGAAATTTGGCTTAAATGTTTTTGAAAAAGTACATTTCAATATTATCTTCTGTAATGCTTTTTGGTCGTTTTCTCAAATAGGTTATATTGAATATGATTCTGAGACAACATAAACTACATGTGTTACTGCACTGTTATTTTCCTATTTATTCATTTTATTTTAATTTTAACTACTAACATTTTAACTGCATTTTTTACATCATTATTCCTTACACTATACATGAAAGGGTTTACTAAGGGTGCAATAATAGTATACATGAGGGACAAAAACTTCTCCTCATTCATACCATAACTTGACCTTGGTCTCAAGTACATTATACTACCTGACCCATAGAACATAGATACAACTATCAAGTGGGAGGTACAAGTCGAGAAAGCTTTTGTCCTCATCCCTGCAGAATGGTGCTTGATAATTGTCCAGATTATGTTTGCATATGAAATTACTGTCAATATAAAAGGTCCTAGAACAATAATGAAAGTGAGTATAAGCATGATAATTTCATTGAACTGTGTTTTAGTACATGCCAGACTCATTAATGGTGGGATATCACAGTAAAAATTATTGATTCTATTGGAGTTACAGAATGGTAATGAAAATATGAGTGTGGTTTGTAGGATGCCAACTATTGTCCCAGCGAACCAAGAACCAATAACCAGCATGATGCAAATGACCCTCTTCATAATATTATTATATAGCAAGGGATGGCATATGGCATTATATCGATCATATGCCATGGCTGCCAGCATACAACATTCTGCACTGCCCATTAATAGCAAAATGCACATTTGCAGGGCATATCCATAGAAAGTGATAGTTTTGTGTTGAGACAGAAGATTGATCAGCATTTTGGGAACTGTACTTGACAGATAACATATTTCTAACAAAGAGAAATTGGCAAGAAAGAAATACATAGGAGTGTGAAGATTTGAGCTGAATCTATACAAAAGAATTATAAACATATGAGCCAGCAGTGAAATGTTAAAGGTGCAGAAAAAGACTGTGAGGAGGACATACTGGACTTGGAGGACATCAGAAAATCCAACAAGAATGAATTCATGTAGTCTTGTAAAGTTTCTTCTTTCCATTTTGATTGTATCAACAATGACAAAAAAGTGTACCTATAAAATAATAACTATGTTTAGAGAACATCATAGGTTCATTTAACAAAGATTAACGCTACAAGAAGACAAATGCAATTTAGCCTGAAGTTTTTGTGGAATTTAACAGGATGACAAAATTTACATACAATGCATTCAGACAGTCTTCAGGCCCTTTCACTTTTCTTTTACATTTGGTCATATCGTGGCCTTGTGCAAAAAGTGAAAAACAGAATGTTCAACACCCTTGCAAATTTAAAAGAAAATAAAAAACTAACATTGGCATAAGTGTATAGACCCTGTACTCAGTCCTTAGTTGAAGCACCTTTGACAATGATTACAGCCTCCAGTCTTCTTGGGTATGATGTATACACACCTGGAATTGTGAATTTCTGTAATTCTTCTCTGCAAACACTCTTAAGCCCTGTTAGGTTGAACAAGGATTGTCTGTAAATCCCATTTTAAGGTCTCTCCAGAGATAGCTCAGTCTGGGCAAAAATGAGACAACTTGGTCTAGGCATAAACATGTGCAGCTGGGCAAAGAACAAGACTGGGGGTACTAGCTGATTGTAGACTTAACTGGAGCAATCCATGCCAGTTAGCTGCTGAAAAGGCAAATAAAGTTTTTGGGTGCATTAAAAGAGGTATAGGGGCGATCAGATTTTCATTAAAAAATATCTCTGTACTTTGCTTCATTCAGTTTTCCATCTACTCGAACCAGTCCCCCTGTCACTGCCACTATGCTTCACTGTAGGGATGGTATTGGGCAGGTAACTAGCAGCTCCTGGTTTTCTCCAGATATAATGCTTAGAATTGAGGCTAAAAAAGGTTACATTTTGGTTTCATCAGATTTCAAAATCTGTTTCTCAAGGTCAGAGAGTCTTTAGGTGCTTTTTTGCAAGCTCTAGGTAGTCTTTTGTGTGTATTTTATGAAGCAGAGGCTTCTTTCTGGCTGCTCTGTCATAAAGCCCAGATTAATGCAGTGATGGCTGACCTTCTAGAAGTTTCTCCCATCTGCACACAATATTCTAGAGGCTCAGTCAGAGTGACCATTAGGTTCTTAGGGACCTTTCTTATCAAGGTACCGTCTACACTGATTATTTAGTTTGGTGGGTTTGCCAGCTCTAGGTAGAGTTGTGGTTGTTCCCGACTTTTTTTTAAATATAATTTATTGAGACTACTACAATGTTTCCCTGAAAATAAGACATACCCTGAAAGTAAGACATAGCATGATTTTCCAGAATTTTTGAGGATGCAAAATGATTTTTCAGGCTTTTTGAGGATGCTTGAAATATAAGCCCTACTCCAAAATTAAGCCCTGCTAACAGTTACTTAAAAAAGTAAATTTAAATAGTGTCCAGGCAGCTATACATGTAAAAAAGCTAAACCTTTTTTAACAAAAATTAATATAAGACATTGTCTTATTTTCGGGGAAACACGGTATGTTCTTGGAAACTTTCAGAGCAGCATAACTTTTTGGAGGTTTCTTCAGATCCGTGCCTCCACAAAATTCTGTCTCTGAGCTTTAGAGGCAGTTCTTTCCTCCTCATTGGCTCTGCTATGCATTGCAAGCTGTGAGACCTTATACAGACAACAGAATTGCTTTTAAAATTGTGTCCAATCAACTGAGTTTACCACAGGGGAACTTCAATGAAAGTGTAGAAACATCTTAAAGATCATTGAGTGAAATGTGAGGTCCCCAGAGCTAAGTTGCAAGTGTCATAAAAAGGGTCTGAACATGTTAATGCAAAATGTTACTTATATTTTTTTAAAATGCATAAAAATTTTGAATATTCTATGTTCACTTTGTCATTATGAGGTACTGAGCGCAGAATGATATGGGAAAACTTTTTTCTTTAATTTGGTCTAGACCACAACATAACAAAATGAAAAAGTAAAAGGTTCTAAAGACTTTTCAAAAGCATTGTCAAAACAGTTATCAATAGGAATAATTACTTGAAAGGAATTATATTTTTATCATATACAACAGAGTCAGAAAAAAAGATGCATTCTAATCAGATCTGTTTAAAGATATTTAAATACAAATACAGGCTAATATTTTATTAATTTTGCTGGCTTTTATACAATTTGTAAACTTCATAAAAAATGTGAAAATGAAAATTTGAGTAAATAAAAAATAACTAGAAAAATAGAACCAAATATTAAAAAAGGGGAAACATAAATATTACTTTTCCTTATTTTCACAGTATTTTCTGGTTTTGTTAAACAAATAATTAGGTTGATCTTGGTGACAATATGTAGTATTATTATATCTTTAAACCTCTACATTTCTCAGAGAAGAAAAGCAAAACAGACACCATTTATAAGGTTTTTCTTTTGGAAGGAGTGTCTCCTGTAATGTAAGTGGCTTGACAATACAAAATTCAGTCTTCACAAATACAGGTCACCTATTGCTGTATTTCAGGATGTACAGAGGAGTTAGGCAACATGAGATAAAGTACACATTGAAAGTATTCCAACAGTCACATAGTGAGTAATAAAATTGCTTCTTTTTCTTTTATTAGTCAATATTAAAATCCAGGCTTCAATCTTGCGCTGGTTTTCTAAAAAAAAAGAAGTGACTTAATTCCTTGATAAATGGGTGCAGAAAAACTTTTGCATATATACAGACTTTACGGGTATCACAGAGAAGGAGTCTAAAAAATAACTTTTATTGGTTTTATTAAAATATAAACTAGACCAATGGACAACCACACAACAGACAACAAACAAAGCCGGTTCTCCCCTTGTCCAACAATGGACCTTGGGAAGGATAACTGGAATCTACACACCATCAAAACACTTCTTGCATTTACAGTATAGCAAGGAGGGCAAATTGTGTGTTTGTCCATCAACCTAGTTTATATTATAATAGAACCAATAAAAGTTATTTTTTAGACTCTTTCTCTGTGATAGTGACGTACCCAAAAGAGTTTCTTCGCCCATCTGTGAAATCTCTGGTAATTGAAGACTAGAAGTCAGTGACTTGGAAATACAACAGCAGATATTTGTCATCAGAAGAACTCTGTTGGGCATCTTAAGTCTTTCAATAAGTTAGGGATTATATTGACTCCTTTATCAGGATGAACCATGATACTTACAGTGAGTGTAGCGGATCATTAAAAAAAACTTGACATTTTCTCTCCTCTTTGGCCTACATAATATATTGATACTTCATGGGTTCCTAAACCTAGCAAAAGGAATTACAACAATCTCAAAACATATTGCAAATAAAGGACATTTAATCACAATACACATTCTGCTGACATCTCCATTTCTTACCTTCACTTTTTAGTAAACGCTCTATAGATAATGCACCTTTTGTTTTCCCCTTCAATGATTTCTCTAAGGCCTTAGTCACACGGGCGTTCTTTCACGCGATTTGCGCATCGCATGACGGATGCGCATGCGCAAATCGCGTGACCGGCGCCGAAAAATCGGCCCAAAAATCGCCCGAAAATCTGCTCCTAGCCGCGTTTCATTAGAAACGGGCCGGAGCTGTCCAGCGCATTGCATTCAATGGAGCCGGCAATACAGCGGCTCCATTGAATGCAAGCGCTGCGGGCGAGTGTGGGATGAATTGTCGGGGAGGGGTTAAATATATAACCCCTTCCCTGCAATGCATCCTTAAATGTGAAAAAATTAAAAAAAAGGATGTACTCACCAGCTCCCGGCAGCTGGAGATCCCGGCGGACGGCCTGCAGTGGGTGTGAAGGAGGTGTGACTCAGACTTGCCCCTGATTGGCTCAGCGCTGAGCCAATCAGAAGCAAGTCTCAGTCACACCCATTCAGGAATTCATGAATGGATGTGACTGAGATCAGCCTCTGATTGGCTCAGGCTGAGCCAATCAGGGGCCAGTCTGAGTCACACCCCTTCACAGCCACTGCAGTCCGGCCGCCGGGATCTCCAGCTGCCGGGAGCTGGTAAGTACATCCTTTTTTTTTATTTTTTCACATTTAAGGATGCATTGCAGGGGAGGGGTTATATATTTAACCCCTCCCCGACAATTCATCCCGCGCACGCCGGCAGCCCATTGCTTTCAATGGAGTCGGCTGTATTGCCGCTCCATTGAATTTAATGGGCAAACATTGTTCTTCTCTGCCACAGCTGGAACAGCTGTGGCAGAGAAGAATGATTTGTCTTCTGTATGTTCTCAATGGGGTCGGCGCTGCTGCCCCCGGCCCCATTGAGCGCATATAGAGAAGAGAACAGGAATCGCAGATCGCAGATAGGTGCGATCTGCGATTTCTGTTCTCTAATTTATCGGACGAGCGCATAAAAAGCGCTCATGTGTCCGATACCATTGCAAAGCAATGGTTTTAAAAAATCGCCGGACGCATGCGCATGCGCAAATCGCGGCAATAAACGCCCGTGTGACTAAGCCCTGAAGGTCTGTTGATCATATAAAGTGAAATGTCTAATTATATGCCAAGAGGTGAATTGCATAATGAATTTCTGAACTACGATTTTAGAAAATATGTATTTAAAATGTTCACATAAGAATTATACTAAGTATAATGAACTTCTAGAAATAATAGTTTCTGAACACTTTTAATGTAAATGTTTAATTTTATGAATTATTTCATACTAATGAAATACTATGGATACATATGCTTTATGCATTGAGTCTCTTCTAAATAGAAATATTGTGACGGAATATGGTTAATATATACTATTATAAAATCCCACTGCGTATTTTAATGATTGAACAATTTGGCAATTTAGTAAACCATTAGATACAAGCAAAGCAAAACATCTCTATTTTTAGAACTGTGTTTCCCACCAAATTAAATTATATTCCTCAGTTTAATTAGTGGTCAGTGATATAATTGTCTTAAATCAAAATTTTCTTCATTCTAAAATAAAAAGTCTCATTCATTTTACTATGCCATGGCTAGGATATAGAATGTGGGTGAGGGATTATAAATGCCATGGTAGATGTTTTCCTTCCACAGTTGCCTTTCTTATTATGCCCCCTCACAGTCAACTGTCATAGTCTTGGAGTCAGATAGGAACTTTCAAATGTTGATCCGGAGATTATTCTGACTGCTATTATAGAGTCAGGAAAGAATTTTTTTTCTACCAAATGCGGTATAGGCATCTGCCCTATTGGGGATTTTCTTGCCTTCCCCTGGATAAACAAGGGGGGTGGGGCAGGCTGAACTGGATGGACATTTGTTTTTTTTCAGCCTTGCATACTACGTTATGTTACTATCTAGAAATACGCGGCAGCCCTGTAAAGAGGAATGCCCAATGATATTCACTTACCTGTCACAGGTGCAGACATCCCTCCTGGGATCCTTGTGGAGGTTTCTCCTGTCTGCTCACATGGTCCTGGAGCTGGTATTGCTGGCTTTATCGTTCGCTCGGCTGCAGGTTTCCGCCTACTCCAGAAGCGGCACCAGAAGCTGCAGAGATGCTGGAGCTCTGCCTCCTGGTAAGGCGCCTCTGGGCTTCTTGTGCTCTAGCTTCTCCTTGGTGTGGGATGTAGGGCATGGAGTGGGCACTGCTGTCAGAGGTCAGAGTGCGGAGATTGCTGTAGTGTGTAAGCAAAGAATAGAGAATGGAGACTACTCTCTCTAATGGTTTGGAGCCTAGAACTCCAGGTGTGGGGAGTTTAAATAAAGGCCTATGATATCTCTATTGTTTTCATTTCTCATCTAACTTTCTACATAATCAGAAGCCATGTTGTTTATTGTTCATTATTGACCATTTGACGATCTTTAAACTTTTTGTGTACCCTAAAAACTATTGATCTACACAATACAGACAAGTGATTACTATTCATATAGACGTTCTACTACAATATAGAAGTGGATGTCGGTGTTTACCAAGGTATGTTTTTCATACCAACACTTAAGCTCATATAAAGCCATGGATGATTGAAACCCAAAGTCTTGATTATTTATAGCTCCAAAGCAACTCAGAACATGACCATTCAAGTCACCTTTTGGAATTTTCAACATTACGGAACATTAGTGGACATTCTTGGTTCATTTATTTGTGGACCAGGAGACCAATTCACTGGAGACTACTACTTTTCTACTCTCAATAACAGAAGCATTGTCATTCTTCACAGAGCCTGTTATTACTAGTTAAAATGGGCCATAAATGTGTCAAATCTACAGCCCCTAGAAAGCTTAAAGAATTTTCTCCTTCTAGCCCAAACGGCACCAATGCAGATATGGATCCTTATGACCTTAGTCCGGAACCAGATCAGATAGCTGTGACACATCAGGAACACTGCTCTTCCAAACAGCAATCCTCTACTGGCTCCTCTTCATCTGAAAATGCAAAAAATAACCCCACATTCAAAGAAGTTAGTAAAAGAGGTGTCCTAGTTTCCCACAAACCTCCTCTGGGGGACCCTTTATTAAAAAAAGGATCACACACCGTCACTATTAAAGATTTAAATGCAGAGAACCTCTTCTATACTTTACAATCATATCCAGGCACAGATAAGCCCTTAACCGCTACCACATTGAAAGAGCTGCTCCTGTCTCTTCAAAAAATATATTTCTCGAGATATCCAAAAGATGTCTTGTCAATTAAAATCTAAGATTAACTATTAGAGATGAGCGAGCGTACTCGTCCGAGCTAGATGTTCGTTCGAGCTTGATGCTCGTTCGAGTATTAGGGCACTCGAGATGCTCGTTACTCGAGACGAGTACCACGCGGTGTTCGAGTCACTTCCATTTTCTTCCCAGAAAAGTTAGCGCCGTTTTCTGGCCAAAAGGAAACACAGGGAAGGCATTACAACTTCCTCCTGTGAAGTTCCAGCCCTATCCCACCCCCTGCAGTGAGTGGCTGGGGAGATCAGGTGACACCCGAGTATAGAAACTGGGGCCGGCTGCGGCTCGCCACAGATGCACGCTGAGAGACATTAGGGAAAGTGCCGTCCTGCTGTAGCTGCTATAGGGAGAGTGTTAGGCTGTGATCTTCGTCTTCAAGAACCCCAACGGTCCTTCTTAGGGCCACATCTGACCGTGTGCAGTACTGTTGAGGCTGCTTTTAGCAGTTTTGCACATTTTTTTTTTTCGTATATCGCGCGTGCAGACCATAGCGTCCTCAGTCTGCAGTCATTTTTACTGAGTATAGGGGCAGTACTGCTGAGGCAGGGACAGTGGTACAGGGAAAGAGATATACTGGCTATATAGGCAGTGGGCTTTTTCAAAAAAATTGGAAACAAAAATCTTTGGGCTGCCTGTGACCGTGTTCAGTTTACTGTGTGTCTGCTGGGGGTAGTAGTCGCTCACTATTACCCAGCTAGGTGTTACTGCAGCCTTGCACATAATTTTTTCTGGCTGCACTGTGCTTTCAATAACCACAGTCTTCCTCCAACAGGGAAATCCATGTACAGGCTATATAGGCAGTGGGCTTTTTCCCAAAAATTGGGAAAAAAATACTATATTTGGGCTGCCTGTGACCTTCTTCAGTTTACTGCGTGTCTGCTGGGGGTAGTAGTCGCTCATTATTACCCAGCTAAGCCTGTGACCGTCTACAGTTTACTGCGTGTCTGCTGGGGGTAGTAGTCGCTCATTATTACCCAGCTAAGCCTGTGACCATCTACAGTTTACTGCGTGTCTGCTGGGGGTAGTAGTCACTCATTAATACCCAGCCTTGCGCATAATTGTTTCTGGCTGCACTGTGCTTTCAATAACCACAGTCATCCTCCAACAGGGAAATCCATATACAGGCTATATAGGCAGTGGGCTTTTTCCCAAAAATTGGAAAAAAATACTATATTTGGGCTGCCTGTGACCGTCTTCAGTTTACTGCGTGTCTGCTGGGGGTAGTAGTCGCTCATTATTACCCAGCTAAGCCTGTGACCGTCTACAGTTTACTGCGTGTCTGCTGGGGGTAGTAGTCGCCCAGCCTTGCGCATAATTTTTTCTGGCTGTACTGTGCTTTCAATAACCACAGTCATCCTCCAACAGGGAAATCCATATACAGGCTATATAGGCAGTGGGCTTTTTCCCAAAAATTGGAAAAAAATACTATATTTGGGCTGCCTGTGACCGTATTCAGTTTACTGCGTGTCTGCTGGGGGTAGTAGTCGCTCATTATTACCCAGCTAAGCGTTACAGCAGGCTTGCGCATAATTGTTTCCTGGCTCTGCTGTGTCCGTTACATGATCACCGTCATCTTGCCAGAGGGAAAGAGTATACATATATACGCTGCATACGGTGTTTGTCTGGTTTTTCACCTCACCATTTTAAAATATTGAAGCAAAATACTTAAGGCCTACCACTGGCCTTTGGCCACTTGACTGGTTCTGCCCTGTGAATTCCAGTAGCTCAGTCATACGCACCTAGGTCTGACTACAGGCTTGCGCATAATTGTTTCCTGGCTCTGCTGTGCGTTCCGTAAGCGAAGTCAGCCTCCAACCACAGGCCAATAAGCGGCACATTTAATTACAGCGTTCTGTTTCTGCTCTACTCGTAATACACTATGCTGAGGGGTAGGGGTAGGCCTAGAGGATGTGGACGCGGGCAAGGACACGGAGGCCCAAGTCAGGGTGTGGGCACAGGCCGAGCTCCTGGTCCAGGTGTATCGCAGCCGACTGCTGCGGGATTAGGAGAGAGGCAAGTTTCTGATGGCCAAGCGGCTAGCGTCTTGTCAGAGAGGGTGTTTAGTGCGGCTGGGGGAATCATCATGGATAAGCGTACCCGCCTGTCAACTGACAGTGCCGACAGGCTTACACTCATAAAGATGAACAAAGCCTGGATTTTCCCAGATTCTCTTCTCCACCAGCGGACAGCAGCGATACCGAAACAATATGTAGGCTGCACCCGCGGATGGAAGCATCGTTCTCTATCACCATAAAAAACGGAGACCTTTTAGCTTCATCAATCTGTGTATAATATTCATCCTCCTCCTCCTGCTCCTCCTCCTGAAACCTCACGTAATCACGCTGAACGGGCAATTTTTCTTAGGCCCACAAGGCTCAGTCATATAATTTTTGTAAACAATGTTTATACGTTTCAATTCTCATTAAAGCGTTGAAACTTGCACCTGAACCAATTTTTATTTTAACTGGGCTGCCTCCAGGCCTAGTTACAAATTAAGCCACAGTAACCAAAGTGATTAATGGGTTTCACCTGCCCTCTTGGTTGGGCATGGGCAATTTTTCTGAGGTACATTAGTACTGTTGGTACACCAATTTTTTTGGGCCCTCGCCTACAGTGTAATCCTAGTAATTTTTATGGGCTTCGCCTGCACTCATGGTACAGCAAGGCGTGTGGGGTTGGCCTACACTTTTGCTACATAAATGTAACTGGGGCCTTGTCTATACTGCAACTACTGAAATGTGAAAGAGACTGTTTTCTCCCTAAACTGCTGCAACGGGAATGTTACTGTGGCCTGTCTTGACTGCTACTACTACTGAAATGGAACTAAGACTGTGCTTCCCTATACTGCTGCTAGTGATATGTTACTGGGGCCTGTCTAGACTGCTACTACTACTGAAATGGAACTAAGACTGTGCTCCCCCTATACTGCTGCTTTGGAATTGTTACTGGGGCCTGTCTTGACTGCTACTATTACTGAAATGGGCGGTTGGGCAGCATGTTACCCAGGAAAAGTGGCAGCGGAGTGTCATGCAGGCAGTGATTGTGCTTTGTTGGAGGTAGTGTGGTGCTTAGCTAAGGTATGGCTTGCTAATGAGGGTTTTTCAAAAGTAAAAATTGTTGCGGGGGGAGGGGGGGGCACTCTTGCCGCTATTGTGGCTTAATAGTGGGACCTGGAAACTTGAGATGCAGCCCAACATGTAGCCCCTCGCCTGCCCCATCTGTTTCTGTGTCGTTCTCATCACTTTCTTGAATTTCCCAGATTTTCACAAATGAAAACCTTAGCGGAGCATGGGTCACATACAAAAATGCTCGAGTCGCCCATTGACTTCAATGGGGTTCATTACTCGAAACAAACTCTCGAGCATTGCGGAAAATTTGACTCGAGCAACGAGCACGAGCATTTTGGTGCTCGCTCATCTCTACTGAGCACCAATGCAGTAGGGGAAGGGGTACAAGAATCATGACATACTAAAATATCTGTGCAACTGAGTTAGTTGTGGCCTGTCTGGACATTTAAAGCGTATGGATGATCCACAAGTCATTAAAAATCAGTGCCAAAATAAAAGTTGACAAGAAAATAAAAGACATATTAGACAATAAGTACACAATTAGAAGACAAGTTTAATTTGAATTTATTAAGATGACTTAGGAAATTTATATAGATGCTTTCATCATTATAAAAATCATTTACAAGTTTTTGGAATGTTACCATATTGTTAGGTCTGTGGTGAGCGTTAATGCAATACACCCAACACAGACGTAAGGTGGTGTTCTCACTGGATAATAAACACCAGAATGTCCAATGTAATAGGGTAATCACCACGCTTTAGGGTGGGTTCACACGAGCGTGTTTTGGTGCGTACTTAGGTGTGTACATACGTCCGCACCTAGGTACAAGCAAAAACAGGCGTGAACACAGCTGCGTGCTTGTTGTCAATGGAGCCGTGGCTGCTGCTGGTGGCTCCATTGAAAACAATGCTCTGTCGGCCCCCTGCATTCTTTTTCAGGGAAGGGCTTTACATATAAGCCCTACCCTGAAAAAGAAACATTTTAGTACAAAACAAAAAAAAAACAACTTACCCCTCCGCCACTGCTGTGACCCCCGCAGGCATGTAGAACACATCTGCCACATGCGGCAGATGTTTCCTTCACCCCCGCTAGTTAAAAGAATTCCCTGCTGCTACATCTGCCACATCTGTGGCAGATGCAGCAAAGGGAATTCTTCAATTTTCCAGCGCAGCTGTCACACATGACAGCTGCGGTAGAGAATCCTGTTGCCGACATCCCGTCTATGGCTTGTCAGGGAAGGGCTTCATAAGCATTGACTTCTGCCGCTGTCCCCGGCTCTGTAGCTCTCAGCTATCAGCAGCCCGGGATTTATAATTCCCACCTGCTGATTGCTCTAATTGGGATTAGCTGAAGTGCTTCAGCCAATCACAATCAGAGCTACCAGCAGGCGGGGTTTTTAAATCCCCGGCTGCTGATAGCTCAGCAGCGCTACAGAGCCGGGGACAGCGACAGAAGTCAACACTGAGCCCCAGCAGCTGTCAATGGCTTTTTAGGGAAGGGCTGAAAAGCTGATTAAAAGTAGTGCAAAAAAAAAAATTACTTACCTGTCTGCCGCTGTTGTGTCCCCCGCAGAGGAATTCTTTAATTCTCTATCGCAGCTGTCACACATGTCAGCTGCGGTAGAAGATTCTGCTGCCGGCAATTGATTTCAGGGAAGGGCTTTGAATATAAGCCCTTCCCTGAAAATCAGGTAAAAGTGGTTTAAAAAAGCAAAAAAATAGATACTCACCTCCCTTCAGCTGCTGGGGCACGCGTCTTCCCCTGCTGTCCCCTGCACTGTGGTGCTGATCTATCAGCAGCCGGAGATTTAAAATCCCCGCCTGCTGAAAGAGCTGAATGTGATTGGCTGAGGTGCTCAGCCAATCACAGGCAGCTCTCCCCAAATGAATGACAGGTGACCACAGTGCAGGGGACAGCAGGAGAAGACATGGCTGAGCCCCAGCAGCTGAAGGGAGGTGAGAATCTATTTTTTTTTGTTTTTTAAATCACTTTTACTTGATTTTCAGGGAAGGGCTTATATGTAAAGCTCTTCCCTGAAAAACAATTCAGGTCTGCCAGCAGACAATTGTCTTCAATGGAGCCGCTGGCAGCAGTAGCGGCTTCATTGAAGTGAATGGCTGCATTTTTTTTTTTTTTTTTACACCAAAATTTTTCTTTTTCAGGGAAGAGCCTATATGTAAAGCTCTTCCCTGAAAAACAATTCAGGTGGGCCAGCAGACCATTGTCTTCAATGGAGCCACCGGCAGCAGCAGCGGCTTCATTGAAGTGAATGCCTGCATTTTTTTTTTTTTACACTAAAATGTTTCTTTTTCAGGGAAGGGCTTACATGTAAAGCCCTTCCCTGAAAAAGAATGCAGGGAGCTGGCAGACCATTGTTTTCAATGGAGCCGCCGGCAGCAACCGCGGCTCCATTGAAAACAATGCGTGCATTACCCATGGTGCAAGCATGTCCTATCTTTGCAGGCACGCACCTGTAAAGCACGGACATGTGCACACACGATAGGGAATGCATTGTTGTAAATACAAGTGTGTTTTTGTGCGTGCATACGCACGCACCAAAACACGCTCGTGTGAACCCACCCTAAGGCCTCAGTCACACGGGCGTGTCGGCACCCGTACACTGGCGCCGATGCGCCCGTGTGACTGCAGGAAGGAGACGGATGTACCTAAAGACGGCCGTCTCTCAGCAGCGCCAGAGGAAAGAACACATGACCGGCAGTGAAGCCGGTCACATGTTCTTTCCTCCGGCGCTGCAGAGAGACGGCCATCTTTAGGTACGTCCGTCTGCTGGTGTCAGTCACACAGGCGCATCCGCACCGGTGTACGGGTGCCGATGCGCCCGTGTGACTGAGGCCTAAGGCAGGGTTTTTTCTTCTTCTGGCTGTTAGGGCTAGATTTCCTCTTATGTATTTGTTATATATAAACAAATACACCAGCTTCCTATTTCAGGTATAATGACTGCATCCTGAAGGCTACAGACCACATCCACTTCACCAGCATAAAATGAACAATCGGCACCCTGCATAAGCTGGAATATATGAACCCCCACCGTAGAAGATTTGCCAACCAGGAAAAACATGAACACCTAAGGGAGTTTCCACATATGACTCCCAATGAACCTTTTGCAATGACGGGGAAACCCTTAGGGATAACAGACATATGACCCTACAGTGTCACAATGTGGGTTGGACTGACATCAGGCCGCCAGTATACCTCCACATTGCGACTGTTATGCCACCACCATGTCACAGCTGTCGCGCTGCGAGACATATTAGATGTAAACAGAAGATAGATGCAATACATTCTAAAGCTAATCTATAATAAAATTCTTTACATAAAATAATATTTTACTTTTTAACATTCCATTTGTATTTTTTTCATTTTAGAAATTTGGCTTAAATGTATTTGAAAAAGTACATTTCAATATTATCTTCTGTAATGCTTTGCTACAAACTGTGAAGATAACAATCTTTTATGATTCAGTATTCTATTACACAGAGCTTTTACTTTTTTAAATTAGTCTTTGCGTTGCAGTGTCATATACTGTAGAAGACCTCAGAACTGAAATTTACTAATTCTGCATACCTGTGTTAGCGCAAAATTCTCTATTTCAGATATACTGTGTGTTTCAAATGAGATAATATGTACAGGCCTGGAGAGCCTTTCAAAGATCACACTTCTCACATCATGTTCCCCAAAAGAGTCTGCCTTTATTAAGCGCGGATAAAAGTTTTAAATGTTTCAACACAGGAAGTGAAGTAATTTAGAATACTGTTACATTATTTAGTGAGCTGATAGGTTATTCTCAGAGGGAGGTATTTGTGAGCTAGCTTGTGATGTTATCCATCTGGCAGGAACTTCGGTGAGCACGCTCAGTTCATTCTTGAATTTGGTCTCATGAGAAGAACATCCTGTTTCTCCTTTCTGCTTGTCGAAGACAAAGGCATTTCTAGATAGGTTTCTGCCAGTTAGAACCGGTTTGACCAGTTCTTGGACACACAGCACTGCTCCTCCAATTCTTGTGGAGGTGGGGGGGGGGGGGGGGGGGGCGATGTTCCCTTCCCCCAAAGGATTAGACCATACACAAAATACAGTATATTCACAGTTGACAACAGAAAATACATACAAAATGGTGAACATATTGGAAATCTCCTACAATTCCCTCCTTTGTTGTGCGTATTTTCATTCTCCTGGATAGTTTTTCCTTCCTATTTGTGTTCTCGGGCCTTTCCCTACCACCTACAGGGGACCCTAGCTGTCACCTCCGCCATGGAAAATGTCTCCCGCAAGGGTGACAACCCCCCTTTCCCTGTCTCCTGCCTTATCCCTTCCTACTGCTGGGTGATATCCAGGATAAGGAAAATATCTCACAACACGTTACAGTTTCCCAATGGTATTCTAGGTAGATGGCTCCTGAAAGATTTATCTTTTTCACATTTTCTGCATAAGCCACCTTGTTCATAGTTTAGATGATACAACATGTTGAATGTGACTGGCTTTTACCAAGGTGTGACTTCAGGTTACATTGTTTGTTACATGTTAACATTTGTCTGATTACACAATATGGCTGAATCATTGGTAGATTTACTTCTACCTTATTGTATCTGTTGACATTTTACGATCTCTAACACATTACATATGAAACAGTATATTACCCTCTTCACAGGATGTACGTCTTCTGTTACCCTTATGAGGAAGAAGAGAAATGACAGCCCAATGACCGCAAGGGTCCTACATATAACAAAGGATTATGGGCCACATTTGTCTGCTCCCTTGGTAGTCTTTATTCAATGTCTGACATAAACCCAAATTAGCTTTTCTTCAAGTTTCACTGAGGTTGTAGTGGTTAACAGCACTTAAAAGGGTTCTTTGTATCTTGATTCCAAGTTCTTCTTGCGTCTTTTTAGGACAACCCAACCACCTGAAAGCAAACTATGCAACTCTTGATCTGGAAACAAGGAGAATGCACATTTATGAGTGACAGTTGATATAACTCCTGATGTAAGGCACTCACATGGGAGGTGAGGCCCTCCTTTTTGGCCTGGAATAAGCGTAGGCCTATTACAGCAGCATTACCAAACAAAACCTTCATAGGGACTCAACTTAGTCTTACATTTAGGCGTGGTTCTAACCGAGTAGATGACTATTAAAATGTCTACCTCCATTATTTATTATTACTTCTGGTGTATCCAAATATTCAAAATTACTTTCATAAAACATATTCTTAGGTCATATTTTTGGCGTGTTAAAAAATTATTCTTATTTTATTTTTTTATTTCTCAAGCCACGCCTCCAAATAACATGAAAAGAGGTCTATGCAAACCAACAACTCCAAACACCTACCTGTGGTAGCTGTATGCTATCATCCTGCAGTCACTGAAACAGATAGTCTGGCTCGCACTGAGAAGGTACCTTGACCAATTGGCCTGGATTGTAACAGGCGCATATCGTGCATCCCTGTACAAACTCTATTGCAGCAGTGTTGAACCCTGGGGTAAGCCAAGCAGAAGACACTATACCACACATTACCTCCTTGGATGAATGGGTTAGCTCATAGATCAGGTGTGACATCATGGAGTATAGCGTGCAGGGGAGGCACAGGCTTTTACCTTTCTGCCAGATCCCAGTAGCATTCTGTTTGCTTTTCCACTCCTCCTTTTTCTTCTTTTGAGGCCTGTTCCTGTAATTCAAGCAACAGAGAAATATCTACACCTGTTTCAGGTGCAAGCAGGTTACCAGCCGTTACCTCATTCAAGGGAAGTCAGGCTGCTGCGGTGCCTGCTCTCTGGTTCCTTCCAGCCTCAGTGGTTGTCTCTGTGACATAAGCCTGGACTGTGATGATAAGTCACCTGTGCGGAAAGAGCTAAAAACTTGTAGAACAAAGACACTGCTTCTGCATTCTGGATTGGCTTACTCAAGGGCCCCATGAAACTTCCACTGTGCCACATAGGATGTGAAATCGTGTACGATTCCCAATGTGTACCTTAAGTCGGTGCAGACACAAACAGTCTTACCTGCAGCCAGCTTACATATTTCAGTGAGCGCCATCACCTCTATTTCCTGAGTAACTGAGTGTCTCAGGAGGAAAAGAGTGGTTTTTGTACAATTACCTCTTTCTGTTGGTTACCATTGCATAGCCTGTTTTGCTTGTCCATTTCCACAATATTTGGAACCATCTATGGGAAAAACTCAAGATTTACATTAATCATGGCCGTTACAACATTATTGTTAGGACCCCTAGTTTCTCTTTTCATTAATCTTCCAACAATCATACAATCATGTGCTTGCTATTAAATTTCATGGTCTGCGCCTGCCGCCCCTTCCTCTCAACCTTCTGAATTCAGTAAAAGATATAAAACATCATTTGGAACTATACCCCACTTGATTGCGATATGTGAGGGTGCTAGTAGGGCAGTCTCATACATAGTTAGTCTGGAAGCTGAAAGATGTTTAGTTTGCACTCTATACAGTATTTTATGACCCCTTGAGGAAGCATGATATTAAGGGGCCCCACACCATCTCTGGTACCTGTACGAAAACATACTGCAAACAGGAGAGGAAATATTGTTATTACAATCTGCAACCATAACAACTGCACCAATGATAGTTAACTACTGGTTTACTAAGGGACTAGTATCCCTGATACCATTCGGGATATACTCAATTACTGGCATCCAAAATTTACTTATTTTTCAAATGTAACTATTTTCACGTAAAATACTGTTGATAATTGAAAATGAGATACTCTCTAAAATAGAACTTTTGTTACTAAAGTACTTAACGTGTGTTTCAAGTACACAATTTTCTCATTTTAGTATCTTAATTCAATGAAATTCAAAATAAATACAACTCAATATTTTTAAATTCTCCACAATATTTTTAAATACTCCAAGAACCTATATATATATATATATATATATATATATATATATATATATATATATATATATATATATATATATATATATATATACATACACTGTGGCAATCCTGGACTATTATCTCACACAACTACCCTCAGGAATAAAATTAGATGCCCCTCCTTTGGTCACCTACATTTGTTCAAGTGAGAGACTTAACATGGAGTCTAAGAGTGACCTTCCCTCTATACATTACCACAATATACATATATATACCAACATCCACTTAAATAGAGACACACATCTCACCTAGGCTGGTCTGTGTTGAGGGTGGAGCAAGACCTCTTCTTATTGTTCTTCCCTCCCATCTCCTTACATCACCTAGCTCCACCCCCTGTGGTCTGGCTCAGCGTTTGGTCTTTCTTTCCTCATTTAGTTTCTAGCCACCGGACAGTACACACCATATAACACAATCTAACTCTCCTACAGGCCCTTCCATTTATACACACAAATTCACACTCACTGGCGTTTTCATTCACTCATACACAGACTGATAAGTATCTCATGTGAAGTAGAAACTGGGATTGTATTTACTGTTCATAGGACTTCCCATATTGAACAAAGTATATATATAAGAAAAACTCTTATGTACCGCGGTTTTTACATATTTTGTTCAGCAAAGGCTATCCAATGACAAACATAATACAACTTATGCCCATTTCCACCCACATACTTATATTCACCACTCCAGATAGCAACCATTATCACCGTTCATTGTTAAACCTTCTACCTTTTCTTAACTCATTGGCTTGCTTTTTTCTTCACCCATTTTTGTGTGTCCAGTTGTTTTTGTTTTTTTTTTTACAAAACATCATCTCATTGAATTTGCTTGCGAGTCTTTGATTTTTCCCACACCTCACGACGCAGGTTTGGCTTATCTCGCTAATAAGCACTTACAATTTCGACCCTGCTCTTTTATGTCGTAATTGGAAAAATCCTATTATTATTGAGATTCTCTCATCCCACAACTCGTAGCACAAACTTTTACTTTTGGCACTAGTCCTCAAAAAATTCGTTGGGACCACTACATTGGATAGATATCTCGGCCGGCTCACTCTTCCATCAGACAAGCCTCTCTGCTGTCTGGTACCAATTACTCCAAGCCAAAATCCTTTGAGTTGATGTATGCCAACATGGCAAACGAAAGCTTTCCATGTGTACCCCTCCCCCCACATAACAAAAGGAGGACCTCTTCAACCACATGTTGAACAATGGAAACTCTCTCAGCGTATGGACACACTACTGTTTTTAACCAGCAACTTTAATCACTACTATAACCTTCAGCTAAAATTGCTTACATCAACTTTCCTTTTTACTTTCTTTTAACAAGTTCTCCTACACATTCTTTGTTCCTTATTACCTGCACAGTCTGTTCACACCATTCACTACTACAGAGACAATATAAACCCCCATAGCTCATACCTTTTTACACTCAGGACATTACTTCACAGACAACATAAAAACCGCTCAGTATATCTACTTCATTGTTCTTTAGATACAGACTTATCATATTTCAACTCACCCGGCCTGGGGCGGATCATAGCAGAGAGGGAGAGATGGTACAGGTACAAGAATAACTTATTACCTTGTTTGAGCTCATTATCTGTCCGTCTCTGCTTTAAAGTCGCCTTGTGTCCGGATAACGATGAAATATCTTCATATCTCTGTATCTTCATTATCCCAGCGGTGCCTCCAAATTTGTTAGCGCAAAATTCGCTATTTCAGATATACTGTGTGTTTCAAATTAGATAATATGTACAGGCCTGGAGAGCCTTTCAAAGATCACACGTCTCACATAATGTGCCCCAAAAGAGTCTGCCTTTATTAAGCGCGGGTAAAAGTTTTAAATGTTTCAACACAGGAAGTGAAGTAATTTAGGATACTGTTACATTATTTAGTGAGCTGATAGGTTATTCTCAGAGGGAGGTATTTGTGAGGTAGCTTGTGATGTCATCCATCTGGGAGGAACTTCGGTGAGCATGCTCAGTTCATTCTTGAATTTGGTCTCATGAGAACATCCTGTCTCTCCTCTCTGCTTGTCGAAGACAAAGACATTTCTAGATAGGTTTCTGCGAGTTAGAACCAGTTTGACCAGTTCTTGGACACACAGCACAGCTCCTCCAATTCTTGTGGAGGTGGGGGGGGGCGATGTTCCCTTCCCCCAAAGGATTAGACCATACACAAAATACAGTATATTCACAGTTGACAACAGAAAATACATACAAAATGGTGAACATATTGGAAATCCCCCACACCTGGAAGCCAATGCCTTGTTCATCAGGCTTAGGCCATCATGCTTATTTTCTTTGTAGTCACTTGTAAAATATCTTTTTCCCTTATTTTTGCATTATCTTTAGTTCAAGTCTTATTTCAATGAATCTATTGCTTTGCTAAACTGATGAAGGAAATATTAGAATCCCCAAACATGTTGCAAGCAAACAGCGTAATCTAATCAGAATTCCTTACTTACTAGTCAGTGCTGTATGGGCTCTGCACCTTTCGCTGTCACAATGTGCCAGATAGAGAATATAGTGACTTGCACTTGTGAGGAAATTTTGTGGGAGCTCTGTGGTTGACTGTGACTGTCACTGTGGTTGTCCAGTTCACTAGAATGGTACTGAGCTATAGTACTAGGCACAGTTTTTTTGACCTATGGAGTATCCCATGATCAAAATTGATGGCCAATTCTGAGGAAATGATTATTTAGCCCTTTGCAGTCCAAATATCCAGTTTTTTTCCCCTATCAACCTCTATAGTATGGCAACCATTTAGAACATCTAAGAATGACAGGTCATCTTATACATATTTTTCACAGAAAGGGTTTAGTCTATCCCTCTTTAAAACATAACTTTTATTGCTATGTTCCTTGTGGTAAAATCAGCAAGAAAGAAAAACGGAAAAGATCCTGACCAATTTCAATCAGGTTCTAAGAAGTTCTATGATTCAGAGGTGCATAGGTTCTACGCGTTTCCGCTACAGATCACGTAGCTTCATCAGGAACCCAAAGAAACAAGTATCAATATTTAGAATAAAAAGCTGAGCTGGTGGACTCCCAATTATAGAGAGTACCGCCTGAGTGAGGAGATAGTCGATCCTACAACTAGGTTTAGTAAGCACAATTAGCCCAGTATTTCCCTCAAGCAAACGCAGGAACAAAACAAAAAAACAGCAGCAGCACCAGCCTCTGTGGTAGGCACCAGCTACTATCTCCTTACTCAGGCGGTACTCTCTATAATTGGGAGTCCACTAGCTCAGCTTTTTATTCTAAATTTTGATACTTGTTTCTTTGGGTTCCTGATGAAGCTACGTGATTTGTAGCGGAAACGCGTAGAACCTATGCACCTCTGAATCATAGAACTTCTTAGAACCTAATTGAAATTGGTCAGGATCTTTTCCGTTTTTCTTTCTTGCTGATTTTACCACAAGGAACATAGGGACTTGCGTGGCTGTGACCACGGCATCTCCACCATTCCTTTTTTTCTTGGCACATGCATCGATATCTGGGAATTAAGGGTCCCTTATGTGGTGATATATGTCCAAGATAAGTGGATAATTAGACAGCGACATATATAAGAGGAAACTGTGCACTGTTTTTTGCAGCACAACCTCTTCCCTGATTAGCTTGTTAGCTGTCTCTCTATAAATAAGTACATACAAGCTAGGAACTTGACCGGTCCAAAGTGACCCCTGAAGGTTTCCCAGCCATTAAAAGACTGTATAGATACTGGGTTATAGGGCCTACTTACCCGTCAAGGGGGCTTTTTCTCGCAAAACCCTCTTCGCAGATACCGGATTTGATTCACATTTTCCGGGACATTACGGGGGTCACGCTCTATTGAATCTTTTTGTATATATCTGTGTCTGTTTTAGGATCCAAAAAATCCTTTTCATATATTTTTAGCAATAAAAGTTATGTTTTAAAGAGGGATAGACTAAACCGTCTCTGTGAAAAATATTATTGACATCTAGGTGTTTACCCTGCTACTGTGAACCCCCCCCCCCCCCCCCCGTCATTTTATACATACAGTAAATCCTCTTCAAAAGAGCACTTCTTAGATGAGAGCATCCTGATATAGACCAATTTTTTTTGTAATTGATTTTCAAATTCTCTAATAAGCTATACATTAATCTCTCCTTTTGAAAAAGAACCATACAGACCTGTGTTCTTAAAGTACAATTTTTGGTTGTTTTCTCAAATAGGTTATATTGAATATGATTCTGAGACAACATAAACTACATCTGTTACTGCACTGTTATTTTCTTATTTATTCATTTTATTTTTATTTTAACTACTAACATTTTAACTGCATTCTTTACATCATTATTCCTTAAACTATATATGAAAGGGTTTACTAAAGGTGCAATAATAGTATACATGAGGGACAAAAACTTCTCCTCATTCATACCATAACTTGACCTTGGTCTCAAGTACATTACACTGGTTGACCCATAGAATAGAGCTACAACCATTAAGTGGGAGGTACAAGTTGAGAAAGCTTTTTTCCTCATCCCTGTAGAATGGTGCTTGATAATTGTCCAGATTATGTTTGCATATGAAATTACTGTCAATATAAAAGGTCCTAGAACAACAATAAAAGTGAGTATAAGCATGATAATTTCATTGAACTGTGTTTCAGTACAAGCCAAACTCAACAATGGTGGGATATCACAGTAAAAATTATTGATTCTATTGGAGTTACAGAATGGTAATGAAAATATGAGTGAGGTTTGTAGGATGCCAACTATTGTCCCAGTGATCCAAGAACCAATAACCAGCATGATGCAAATGACCCTCTTCATAATATTATTATATAGTAAGGGATGGCATATGGCATTATATCGATCATATGCCATGGCTGCCAGCATACAACATTCTGCACTACCCATTAATAGAAAAATGCACATTTGCATGGCACATCCATAGAAAGTGATAGTTTTGTGTTGAGAGAGAAGATTGATCAGCATTTTGGGAACTATATTTGACAGATAACATATTTCTAACAAAGAGAAATTGGCAAGAAAGAAATACATAGGAGTGTGAAGATTTGAGCTGAATCTATACAAAAGAATTATAAACATATGAGCCAGCAGTGAAATGTTAAAGGTGCAGAAAAAGACCGCGAGGAGGACATACTGGACTTGGAGGACATCAGAAAATCCAACAAGAATGAATTCATGTAGTCTTGTAAAGTTTCTTCTTTCCATTTTGATTATATCAACAATGACAAAAAAGTGTACCTATAAAAGAAAACTATGTTTAGAGAACATCATAGGTTCATTTAACAAAGATTAACGCTACAAGAAGACAAATGCAATTTAGCCTGAAGTTTTTGTGGAATTTAACAGGATGACAAAATTTACATACAATGCATTCAGACAGTCTTCAGGCCCTTTCACTTTTTTTTTACATTTTGTCATATTGTGGCCTTGTGCAAAAAGTGAAAAACAGAATGTTCAACATCCTTGTAAATTTAAAATAAAATAAAAAACTAACATTGGCATAAGTGTATAGACCCTGTACTCAGTCCTTAGTTGAAGCACCTTTGACAATGATTACAGCCTCCAGTCTTCTTGGGTATGATGTATACACACCTGGAATTGTGAATTTCTGTAATTCTTCTCTGCAAATACTCTTAAGCCCTGTTAGGTTGAACAAGGATCATCTGTAAATCCCATTTTAATGTCTCTCCAGAGACAGCTCAGTCTGGGCAAAAATGAGACAACTTGGTCTAGGCATAAACGGGTGCAGCTGGGCAAAAAACAGGACCGGGGGTACTAGTTGATTGTAGACTTAACTGGAGCAATCCATGCCAGTCAGCTGCTGAAAAGGAAAATAAAGTTTTTGGGTGCATTAAAAGAGGTACAGGGGCGATCAGGTTTTCATTAAAAAATATCTCTGTACTTTGCTTCATTCAGTTTTCCATGTACTCGGATCAGTCTCCCTGTCACTGCCACTATGCTTCACTGTAGGGATAGTATTGGGCAGGTAACTAGCAGCTCCTGGTTTTCTCCAGATATAATGCTTAGAATTGAGGCTAAAAAAGGGAAAATTTTGGTTTCATCAGATTGCAAAATCTGTTTCTCAAGGTCAGAGAGTCTTTAGGTGCTTTTTTGCAAGCTCTAGGTAGTCTTTCGTGTGTATTTTACTAAGCAGAGGCTTCTTTCTGGCTGCTCTGTCATAATGCCCAGATTAATGCAGTGATGGCTGACCTTCTGGAGTTTCTCCCATCTGCACACAATATTCTAGAGGCTCAGTCAGAGTGACCATTAGCTTCTTAGGGACCTTTCTTATCAAGGTACTGTCTACACTGATTACTTAGTTTGGTGGGTTTGCCAGCTCTAGGTAGAGTCGTGGTTGTTCCAGATTTCTTTCAAATATAATTTATTGAGACTACTATGTTCTTGGGACCTTTTAGAGCCGCAGAACTTTTTGGAGGCTTCTTCAATCTGTGCCTCCACAAAATCCTGTCTGAGCTTTAGAGGCAGTTCTTTCCTCCTCATGTCTTGGTATTGGCTCTGCTATGCATTGCAAGCTGTGAGACCTTATATAGACAACAGAATTGCTTTTAAAATTGTATCCAATCAACTGAGTTTACCACAGGGGAACTCCAACCAAGGTGTAGAAACATCTTAAAGATCATTGAGAGAAATGTGAGGCCCCAAAGATAAATTTCAAGTGTCATAAAAAGGGTCTGAACATGTTAATGCAAAATGTTACTTATATTTTTAAAAAATGCATAAAAATTTTGAATATTCTATGTTCACTTTGTCATTATGAGGTACTGAGCGCAGAATGGTATGGGGAAACTTTTTTCTTTCATTTGTCCTAAACCACAACATAACAAAATGAAAAAAGTAAAAAGTTCTAAAGACTTTTCAAAAGCATTGTCAAAGCAGTTATCAATAGGAATAATTACTTGAAAGGAATTATATTTTTATCATGTACGACAGAGTCAGAAAAAAGATGCATTCTAATCAGATCTGTTTAAAGATATTTAAATGCAAATACTAATATTTTATTAATTTTACTGGCTTTTATGCAATTTGTAAACTTTATAAAAAAATTTGAAAATTAAAAGTTGAGTAAATAAAAAATACCTAGAAAAATAGAACCAAATATTAAAAAAGGGGAAACATAAACCTTACTTTTCCTTATTTTCACAGTACTTTCTGGCTTTGTTAAACAAATAGTTAGGTTGATCTTGGTGACAATATGTAGTATTATTATATCTTTAAACTTCTACATTTCTCAGAGAAGAAAAGCAAAACAGACACCATTCATAAGGTTTTTCTTTTGGAAGGAGTGTCTCCTGTAATGTAAGTGGCTTGACAATACAGAATTCAGTCTAAACAAATACAGGTCACCTATTGCTGTATTTCAGGATGCACAGAGGTGCTAGACAACATGAGATAAAGTACACATTGAAAGTATTCCAACAGTCACATAGTGAGTAATAAAATTGCTTCTTTTTCTTTTATTAGTTAAAGGGGTTGTCCCGCGTCGAAACGGGTTTTTTTTTTTATTCAATAGGCCCCCCGTTCGGCGCAAGACAAACCCGATGCATGGGTTAAAAAAAAAAAACGGATAGTACTTACCTGAATCCCCGCGCTGCGGCGACTTCTTCCTTACCTTGCTAAGATGGCCGCCGGGATCTTCACCCACGGTGGACCGCAGGTCTTCTCCCATGGTGCACCGTGGGCTCTGTGCGTTCCATTGCCGATTCCAGCCTCCTGATTGGCTGGAATCGGCACACGTGACGGGCGGAGCTCCAAGGTGCAGCTCTCCGTCACGAGCGGCCCCATTCGGAAGGGAGAAGACCGGACTGCGCAAGCGCGTCTAATCGGGCGATTAGACGCTGAAATTAGACGGCACCATGGCGACGGGGACGCCAGCAACGGCACAGGTAAGTGAATAACTTCTGTATGGCTCAAAATTAATGCACAATATACATTACAAAGTGCATTAATATGGCCATACAGAAGTGTATACCCCCATTTGCTTTCGCAGGACAACCCCTTTAATATTAAAATCCAGGCTTCAATTTTGCGCTGTTTTTCTAAAAAAAAAGAAGTAACTTTACTGGTATCACAGAGAAGGAGTCTAAAAAATAACTTTTATTGGTTTTATTAAAATATAAACTAGACCAATGGACAACCACACAACAGACAACAAACAAAGCCGGTTCTCCCCTTGTCCAATAATGGACCTTGGGAAGGATAACTGGAATCTACACACCATCAATGCTACACTTCTAGCATTTACAGTATAGCAAGGAGGGCAATCTTGTGCTCCTTCACTTAGTGCATACTTTGTTTGTGGTCTGTTGTGTGTTTGTCCATCAACCTAGTTTATATTATAATAGTGCCAATAAAAGTTATTTTTTAGACTCTTTCTCTGTGATAGTGAAGTACCCAAAAGAGTTTCTTCGCCCATCTGTGAAATCTCTGGTAATTGAAGACTAGAAATCAGTGACTTGGAAATACAACAGCAGATATTTGTCATTAAAAGAACTCTGTTGGGCATCTTAAGTGTTTCAATATGTTAGGGATTATATTGACTCCTTTATTAGGATGAACAATGATACTTACAGTGAGTGTATCGGATCATTTAAAAAATACTTGACATTTTCTCTCCTCCTTGGCCTACATAATATATTGATACTTCATGGGTTCCTAAATCTAGCAAAAGGAATTACAACAATCTCAAAACATATTGCAAATAAATGACATTTAATCACAATACACATTCTGCTGACATCTCCATTTCTTACCTTCACTTTTTAGTAAACACTCTATAGATAATGCACCTTTTGTTTTCCCCTTCAATGATTTCTCCAAAAGGTCTGTTGATTATATAAAGTGAAATGTCTAATAGAGATGAGCGAGCACCAAAATGCTCGGGTGCTCGTTACTCGAGACGAACTTTTCGCGATGCTCGAGGGTTTGTTTCGAGTAACGAACCCCATTGAAGTCAATGTGCGACTCGAGCATTTTTGTATATCGCCGATATTCGCTAAGGTTTTCATTTGTGAAAATCTGGGCAATTCAAGAAAGTGATGGGAATGACACAGCAACGGATCGGGCAGGCGAGGGGCTACATGTTGGGCTGCATCTCAAGTTCCAGGTCCCACTATTAAGCCACAATAGCGGCAAGAGTGCCCCCCCCCTCCCAACAATTTTTACTTCTGAAAAACCCTCATTAGCAAGGCATACCTTAGCTAAGCACCACACTACCTCCAACGAAGCACAATCACTGCCTGCATGACACTCCGCTGCCACTTCTCCTGCTCCCCCCCCCGCACGACCCAGTGTCCACAGCGCACACCAAAGTGTCCCTGCGCAGCCTTCAGCTGCCCTCATGCCACACACTGGCCTCATAGCCACACCACCCTCATGTCTATTTATAAGTGCGTCTGCCATGAGCAGGAACCGGAGGCACACATTGCAGAGGGTTGGCACGGCCAGGCAGTGACCCTCTTTAAAAGGGGCGTGGCGATAGCCCACAATGCTGTACAGAAGCAATGAGAAATCCAATCCTGTGCCACCTCCATCAGATGCTGCACACGTGGGCATAGCAATGGGGAACCTATGTGCCACACACTATTCATTCTGTCAAGGTGTCTGCATGCCCCAGTCAGACCGGGGTTTTTTATAAACAGTCACAGGCAGGTACAACTCCGCAATGGGAATTCCGTGTGCACCCACAGCATGGGTGGCTCCCTGGAACCCACCGGCTGTACATAAATGTATCCCATTGCAGTGCCCTGGGCAGCAGATTAAATGCAGGTGGGCTTCGGCCCACACTGCATGCCCCAGTCAGACTGGGGTATTTTATAAGTAGACACAGGCAGGTACAACTCCCTATTGTGAAGTCCGTGTGGACCGACAGCATGGGTGGGTCCCAGGAAGCTACCGGTAGTACATAAATATATCCCGTTGCAGTGCCCTAGACAGCTGAGGTAACGTCAGGTTTAATGCAGGTGGGCTTCGGCCCACACTGCATGCCCCAGTCAGACTGGGGTTCTTTAGAAGTGGACACATGCAGTTACAACTCCCTGTGGACCGACAGCATGGGTGGGTCCCAGGAAGCCACCGGCGGTACATAAATATATCCCATTGCAGTGCCCAGCACAGCTGAGGTAATGTCAGGTTTAATGCAGGTGGACTTCGGCCCACACTGCATGCCCCAGTCAGACTGGGGTTCTTTAGAAGTGGACACATGCAGTTACAACTCCGTGTGGACCGCCAGCATGGGTGGCTCCCTGGAACCTACCGGCGGTACATAAATATATCCCATTGCAGTGCCCTGGACAGCAAAGCTAACGTCAGGTTTAATGCAGGTGGGCTTCGGCCCACACTGCATGCCCCAGTCAGACTGGGGTTCTTTAAAAGTGGACACATGCAGTTACAACTACGTGTGGACCGACAGCATGGGTGGGTCCCAGGAAGCCACTGGCGGTACATAAATATATCCCATTGCAGTGCCCAGCACAGCTGAGGTAATGTCAGGTTTAATGCAGGTAGGCTTTGGCCCACACTGCATGCCCCAGTCAGACTGGGGTTCTTTAGAAGTGGACACATGCAGTTACAACTCCGACAGCATGGGTGGCTCCCTGGAACCCACCGGCGGTACATAAATATATCCCATTGCAGTGCCCTGGACAGCAAAGCTAACGTCAGGTTTAATGTCGGTGGGCTTCGGCCCACACTGCATGCCCCAGTCAGACTTGGGTTCTTTAGAAGTGGACACATGCAGTTACAACTCCATGTGGACCGACAGCATGGGTGGGTCCCAGGAAGCCACCGGCGGTACATAAATTTATCCCATTGCAGTGCCCAGCACAGCTGAGGTAATGTCAGGTTTAATGCAGGTTGGCTTCAGCCCACACTGCATGCCCCCGTCAGATAGGGGTTCTTTAGAAGTGTACACATGCAGTTACAACTCCGTGTGGACTGACAGCATGGGTGGCTCCCTGGAACCCACCGGCAGTTCATAAATGTATCCCATCGCAGTGCCCAGCACAGCTGAGGTAATGTCAGGTTTAATGCAGGTGGGCTAAGAATTACTAGAATTACACTGTAGGCGAGGGCCCAAAAAAATTGGTGTACCAACAGTACTAATGTACCTCAGAAAAATTGCCCATGCCCAACCAAGAGGGCAGGTGAAACCCATTAATCGCTTTGGTTAATGTGGCTTAATTTGTAACTAGGCGTGTAGGCAGCCCAGTTAAAATAAAAATTGGTTCAGGTGCAAGTTTCAACGCTTTAATGAGAATTGAAACGTATAAACATTGTTTACAAAAGTTATATGACTGAGCCTTGTGGGCCTAAGAAAAATTGCCCGTTCGGCGTGATTACGTGAGGTATCAGGAGGAGGAGGAGGATGAATATAATACACAGATTGATGAAGCTAAAAGGTCCCCGTTTTTTAATGGTGATAGAGAACGATACTTCCATATGTGGGTGCAGCCTACGTATTGTTTAGGTATCGCTGCTGTCCGCTGGTGGAGAAGAGAAGTCTGGGGAAATCCAGGCTTTGTTGATCTTTATGAGTGTAAGCCTGTCGGCACTGTCGGTTGACAAGCGGGTACGCTTATCCGTGATGATTCTCCCAGCCGCACTAAACACCCTCTCTGACAAGACGCTAGCCGCAGGACAAACAAGCACCTCCAGGGCATACAGCGCGAGTTCAGGCCACGTGTCCAGCTTCGACACCCAGTAGTTGTAGGGAGCAGAGGCGTCACGGAGGACGGTCGTGCGATCGGCTACGTACTCCCTCACCATCATTTTACAGTGCTCCCGCCGACTCAGCCTTGACTGGGGAGCGGTGACGCAGTCTTGCTGGGGAGCCATAAAGCTGGCAAAGGCCTTGGAGAGTGTTCCCCTACCTGTGCTGTACATGCTGCCTGATCTCCACGCCTCCCCTGCTACCTGGCCCTCGGAACTGCGCCTTCGGCCACTAGCGCTGTCGGATGGGAATTTTACCATCAGTTTGTCCACCAGGATCCTGTGGTATAGCATCACTCTCGAACCCCTTTCCTCTTCGGGTATGATAGTGGAAAGGTTCTCCTTATACCGTGGGTCAATCAGTGCGTACACCCAGTAATCTGAAGTAGCCAGAATGCGTGTAACGCGAGGGTCACGAGAAAGGCATCCTAACATGAAGTCAGCCATGTGTGCCAGGGTACCTGTACGCAACACATGGCTGTCCTCACTAGGAAGATCACATTCAGGATCCTCCTCCTCCTCATGCCATACACGCTGAAAGGATAACAGGCAAGCAGCATGGGTACCCTCAGCAGTGAGCCAAGTTGTCTCTTCCCCCTCCTCCTCATGCTCCTCCACCTCCTCCTCCTCCTCCTCAACACGCTGAGATATAGACAGGAGGGTGCTCTGACTATCCAGCGACATACTGTCTTCCCCCGCCTCCGTTTCCGAGCGCAAAGCGTCTGCCTTTATGCTTTGCAGGGAACTTCTCAAGAAGCATAGCAGAGGAATGGTGACGCTAATGATTTCAGCATCACTGCTCACCATCTGGGTAGACTCCTCAAAGTTTCCAAGGACCTGGCAGATGTCTGCCAACCAGGCCCACTCTTCTGTAAAGAATTGAGGGGGCTGACTCCCACTACGCCGCCCATGTTGGAGTTGGTATTCCACTATAGCTCTACGCTGCTCATAGAGCCTGGCCAACATGTGAGCGTAGAGTTCCACCGTGTGGGCACGTCGCAAAGCAGTCGGTGCACTGGCAGATTAAACCGATGTTGCAGGGTGCGCAGGGTGGCAGCGTCCGTCTTGGACTTGCGGAAATGTGCGCTGAGCCGGCGCACCTTTCCGAGCAGGTCTGACAAGCGTGGATAGCTTTTCAAAAAGCGCTGAACCACCAAATTAAAGACGTGGGCCAGGCATGGCACGTGCGTGCGGCTGCGAGCTGCAGAGCCGCCACCAGATTACGGCCGTTGTCACACACGACCATGCCCGGTTGGAGGCTCAGCGGCGAAAGCCAGCGGTCGGTCTGCTCCTTCAGACCCTGAAGCAGTTCATGGGCCGTGTGCCTCTTCTCTTCTAAGCTGAGTGGTTTCAGCACGGCCTGCTGACGCTTGCCCACCGCTGTGCTGCCACGCCGCGCGACACCGACTGCTGGCGACGTGCTGCTGACACATCTTGATTGCGAGACAGAGGTTGCATAGGAGGAGGAGGAGGGTGGTTTAGTGGAGCAAGCATACACCGCCGCAGATACCAGCACCGAGCTGGGGCCCGCAATTCTGGGGGTGGGTAGGACGTGAGTGGTCCCAGGCTCTGACTCGGTCCCAGCCTCCACTAAATTCACCGAATGTGCCATCAGGGAGATATAGTGGCCCTGCCCGCCTGTGCTTGTCCACGTGTCCGTTGTTAAGTGGACCTTGGCAGTAACCGCGTTGGTGAGGGCGCGTACAATGTTGCGGGAGACGTGGTCGTGCAGGGCTGGGACGGTACATCGGGAAAAGTAGTGGCGACTGGGAACTGAGTAGCGCGGGGCCGCCGCCGCCATCATGTGTTTGAAAGCCTCCGTTTCCACAACCCTATACGGCAGCATCTCCAGGCTGATAAATTTGGCTATGTGCACGTCTAACACTTGAGCGTGTGTGTGCGTGGCGGCGTACTTGCGCTTGCGCTCAAACACTTGCGCTAGCGACGGCTGGACGGTGCACTGACAGACATTGGTGGATGGGGCCGAGGACAGAGGAGGTGAGGGTGTGGGTGCAGGCCAGGAGACGGTAGTGCCTGTGTCCTGAGAGGGGGGTTGGATCTCAGTGGCAGGTTGGGGCACAGGGGGAGAGGCAGTGGTGCAAACCGGAGGCGGTAAACAGCCTTCGTCCCACCTTGTGGGGTGCTTGGCCATCATATGCCTGCGCATGCTGGTGGTGGTGAGGCTGGTGGTGGTGGCTCCCCGGCTGATCTTGGCGCGACAAAGGTTGCACACCACTGTTCGTCGGTCGTCTGCACTCTCAGTGAAAAACTGCCAGACCTTTGAGCACCTCGGCCTCTGCAGGGTGGCATGGCGCGAGGGTGCGCTTTGGGAAACAGTTGGTGGATTATTCGGTCTGGCCCTGCCTCTACCCCTGGCCACCGCACTGCCTCTTCCAACCTGCCCTGCTGCTGCACTTGCCTCCCCCTCTGAAGACCTGTCCTCAGTAGGCGTAGCAAACCAGGTGGGGTCAGTCACCTCATCGTCCAGCTGCTCTTCCTCCGAATCCTCTGTGCGCTCCTCCCTTGGACTTACTGCCCTTACTACTACCTGACTGATAGACAACTGTGTCTCATCGTCATCGTCCTCCTCACTCACTGAAAGCTCTTGAGACAGTTGCCGGAAGTCCCCAGCCTCATCCCCTAGACCCCGGGAACTTTCCAAAGGTTGGGCATCAGTCACGACAAACTCCTCCGGTGGGAGTGGAACCATTGCTGTCCATTCTAGGCCGGGGCCCGAGAACAGTTCCTGAGAGTCTGCCTGCTTCTCAGAATGTGTCATTGTAATGGAGTGAGGAGGCTGGGAGGAAGGAGGAGCAGCAGCCAGAGGATTCAGAGTTGCAGCAGTGGACGGCGCAGAAGTCTGGGTGGTCGATAGATTGCTGGATGCACTTTCTACCATCCACGACAGGACCTGCTCACACTGCTCATTTTCTAATAAAGGTCTACCGCGTGGACCCATTAATTGTGAGATGAATGTGGGGACGCCAGAAACGTGCCTCTCTCCTAATCCCGCAGCAGTCGGCTGCAATACACCTGGATCAGGAGCTCGGCCTGTGCCCACACCCAGATTTGGGCTTCCGCGTCCTCGCCCGCGTCCACGTCCTCTAGGCCTACCCCTACCCCTCAGTATGCTGTATTACCAGTAGTGCAGAAACAGAACGCTGTAATTAAATGTGCCGCTTATTGGCCTATGGTTGGAGGCTGACTTCGCTTACAGCAGAGCCAGGAAAGAATTTTGCGCAGGCCTGCTGTAACACTTAGCTGGCTGCGTATGAATTAGGACAACTACCCCCAGCAGAGAAGCAGTACACTGAGAACGGTCACAGGCAGCCCAAATAGATTTTTTTCCCCAAATTTTTTTGGAAAAGCCCACTGCCTATATAGACTGTATATGTCTTTTACTGTCCCTGCCTCACCACTACTGGCCCTGGACTATGTAAAATTACTGCAGACTGTTTCACTCTGGACAAGATCACAGCGGTGATCTAAGAGGCAACGCAGAGCCAGGAAAGAATTTTGCGCAAGCCTGCTGTAACACTTAGCTGGCTGCGTATGAATTAGGACAACTACCCCCAGCAGAGACGCAGTACACTGAAGACGGTCACAGGCAGCCCAAATAGATTTTTTTTCCCAATTTTTTTTGGAAAAGCCCACTGCCTATATAGACTGTATATGTCTTTCACTGTCCCTGCCTCACCACTACTGGCCCTGGACTATGTAAAATTACTGCAGACTGTTTCACTCTGGACAGGATGACAGCGGTGATGTAAAAGGTAACGCAGAGCCAGGAAAGAATTTTGCGCAAGCCTGCTGTAACACTTAGCTGGCTGCGTATGAATTAGGACAACTACCCCCAGCAGAGACGCAGTACACTGAGGACGGTCACAGGCAGCCCAAATAGATTTTTTTTCCCAAATTTTTTTGGAAAAGCCCACTGCCTATATAGACTGTATATGTCTTTCACTGTCCCTGCCTCACCACTACTGGCCCTGGACTATGTAAAATTACTGCAGGACGCAATGCTCTGGACGCAATGCTCTGCAGAGCCGATATACAAAAAAAAAAAAATGTGCAACACTGCAAAAAGCAGCCTCAACAGTACTGCACACGGTTAGATGTGGCCCTAAGAAGGACCGTTGGGGTTCTTGAAGCCTAAAATCAATCCTAACACTCTCCCTATTACAGCTCCGGCATCAGCAGCACTTTCCCTGATCTCTGTCAGAATGCATCTGTGGCGAGCCGCCGGAGGGGCCGATTTATATACTCGGGTGACACCTGATCTCGCCAGCAACTCACTACAGGGTGGTGTTATAGGGCTTGAATGTCGCAGGGGGAAGTTGTAATGCCTTCCCTGTCTTTCTATTGGCCAGAAAAGCACGCTAACGTCTCAGAGATGAAAGTGAAAGTAACTCGAACATCGCGTGGTGCTCGCCTCTAGTAACGAGCATCTCGAACACGCTAATACTCGAACGAGTATCAAGCTCGGACGAGTACGTTCGCTCATCTCTAATTAGAATCCCCAAACATGTTGCAAACAAACTGCTTAATTAGTCAGTGCTCTATGGGCTCTGCACCTTTCACTGTCACAATTTTCTGCCAGATAGAGAATATAGTGACTTGCATTTGTGAGGAAATTTTGTGGGAGATCTGTGGTTGACTGCGACTGTCACTGTGGTTGTCCAGTTCACTAGAATGGTACTGAGCTGCAGTACTAGGCACAGTTTTTTTGACCTATGGAGTATCCCATGATCAAAATTGATGGCCAATTCTAAGGAAATGATTGTTTAGCACTTTGCAGTCCAAATATCCAGTTTTTCCCCCGTATCAACCTCTATAGTATGGCAACCATTTAGAACATCTAAGAATGACAGGTCATTTTATAAGTATTTTTCACAGAAAGGGTTTAGTCTATCCCTCTTTAAAACATAACCTTTATTGCTAAAAAATATATAAAAAGGATTTTTTGGATCCTAAAACAGACACAGATATACACAAAAAGATTCAATAGAGCGTGACCCCCGTAATGTCCTGGAAAATGTGAATCAAATCCGGTATCTGGGAAGAGGGTTTTGCGAGAAAAAGCCCCCTTGACGGGTAAGTAGGCCCTATAACCCAGTATCCATACAGTCTTTTAATGGCTGGGAAACCTTCAGGGGTCCCTTTAGAACGGTCAAGTTCCTAGCTTGTATGTACTTATTTATAGAGAGACAGCTAACAAGCTAATCGAGGGAAGAGGTTGTGCTGCAAAAAACGGTGCACAGTTTCCTCTTATATATGTTGCTGTCTAATTATCCACTTATCTTGGACATATATCACCACATAAGGGACCATTAATTCCCAGATATCGATGCATGTGCCAAGAAAAAAAGGAATGGTGGAGATGCCGTGGTCACAGCCACGCAAGTCCCTATGTTCCTTGTGGTAAAATCAGCAAGAAAGAAAAACGGAAAAGATCCTGACCAATTTCAATCAGGTTCTAAGAAGTTCTATGATTCAGAGGTGCATAGGTTCTACGCGTTTCCGCTACAAATCACATAGCTTCCTCAGGAACCCAAAGAAACAAGTATCAATATTTAGAATAAAAAGCTGAGCTGGTGGACTCCCAATTATAGAGAGTACCACCTGAGTGAGGAGATAGTCGATCCTACAACTAGGTTTAGTAAGCACAATTAGCCCAGTATTCCCCTCAAGCAAACGCAGGAACAAAACAAAACAAAAAAACAGCAGCAGCACTAGCCTCTGTGGTAGGCACCAGCTACTATCTCCTCACTCAGGCGGTACTCTCTATAATTGGGAGTCCACCAGCTCAGCTTTTTATTCTAAATATTGATACTTGTTTCTTTGGGTTCTTGATGAAGCTACGTGATTTGTAGCGGAAACGCGTAGAACCTATGCACCTCTGAATCATAGAACTTTATGTTTTAGTAGATAACCAACAGCACTAAAATGGGAAAAATACCCTCTCAAAGGGAGGCTTTGGGGCTGCACAGTCACAACCGGAAGATGGACCACTATCTTCCTTGATGCAACGTGATATCCAGATATAGTGACAGCAGCTCAAATCCAGGTGCAATAAAAGAATTTTCTTTATTCCATCAGTAAAATCTGCAACGTTTCGGCCATTGCAAGGCCATATCACGTTGCATTTTAGCAATAAAAGTTATGTTTTAAAGAGGGATAGACTAAACCCTTTCTGTGAAAAGTATTATTGACATCTAGGTGTTTACCCTGCTACTGTGAACCCCCCCCCCCCCCGTCATTTTATACATACAGTAAAACCTCTTCAAAAGAGCACTTCTTAGATGAGAGCATCCTGATATAGACCAATTTTTTATGTAATTGATTTTCAAATTCTCTAATAAGCTATACATTAATCTCTCCTTTTGAAAAAAAAAACCATACAGACCTGTGTTCTTAAAGTACAATTTTTGGTTGTTTTCTCAAATAGGTTATATTGAATATGATTCTGAGACAACATAAACTACATCTCTTACTGCACTGTTATTTTCTTATTTATTCATTTTATTTTAATTTTAACCACTAACATTTTAACTGCACTCTTTACATCATTATTCCTTAAACTATATATGAAAGGGTTTACTAAAGGTGCAATAATAGTATACATGAGGGACAAAAACTTCTCCTCATTCATACCATAACTTGACCTTGGTCTCAAGTACATTACACTGGTTGACCCATAGAATAGAGCTACAACCATCAAGTGGGAGGTACAAGTTGAGAAAGCTTTTGTCCTCATCCCTGTAGAATGGTGCTTGATAATTGTCCAGATTATGTTTGCATATGAAATTACTGTCAATATAAAAGGTCCTAGAACAACAATAAAAGTGAGTATAAGCATGATAATTTCATTGAACTGTGTTTCAGTACAAGCCAAACTCATTAATGGTGGGATATCACAGTAAAAATTATTGATTCTATTGGAGTTACAGAATGGTAATGAAAATATGAGTGAGGTTTGTAGGATGCCAACTATTGTCCCAGTGATCCAAGAACCAATAACCAGCATGATGCAAATGACCCTCTTCATAATATTATTATATAGCAAGGGATGGCATATGGCATTATATCGATCATATGCCATGGCTGCCAGCATACAACATTCTGCACTGCCCATTAATAGAAAAATGCACATTTGCATGGCACATCCATAGAAAGTGATAGTCTTGTGTTGAGAGAGAAGATTGATCAGCATTTTGGGAACTATATTTAACAGATAACATATTTCTAACAAAGAGAAATTGGCAAGAAAGAAATACATAGGAGTGTGAAGATTTGGGCTGAATCTATACAAAAGAATTATAAACATATGAGCCAGCAGTGAAATGTTAAAGGTGCAGAAAAAGACCGCGAGGAGGACATACTGGACTTGGAGGACATCAGAAAATCCAACAAGAATGAATTCATGTAGTCTTGTAAAGTTTCTTCTTTCCATTTTGATTATATCAACAATGACAAAAAAGTGTACCTATAAAAGAAAACTATGTTTAGAGAACATCATAGGTTCATTTAACAAAGATTAACGCTACAAGAAGACAAATGCAATTTAGCCTGAAGTTTTTGTGGAATTTAACAGGATGACAAAATTTACATACAATGCATTCAGACAGTCTTCAGGCCCTTTCACTTTTCTTTTACATTTTGTCATATTGTGGCCTTGTGCAAAAAGTGAAAAACAGAATGTTCAACATCCTTGTAAATTTAAAAGAAAATAAAAAACTAGCATTGGCATAAGTGTATAGACCCTGTACTCCGTTCTTAATTGAAGCACCTTTGACAATGATTACAGCCTCCAGTCTTCTTGGGTATGATGTATACACACCTGGAATTGTGAATTTCTGTAATTCTTCTCTGCAAACACTCTTAAGCCCTGTTAGGTTGAACAAGGATCGTCTGTAAATCCCATTTTAAGGTCTCTCCAGAGACAGCTCAGTCTGGGCAAAAATGAGACAACTTGGTCTAGGCATAAACGTGTGCAGCTGGGCAAAGAACAAGACTGGGGGTACTAGCTGATTGTAGACTTAACTGGAGCAATCCATGCCAGTTAGCTGCTGAAAAGGCAAATAAAGTTTTTGGGTGCATTAAAAGAGGTATAGGGGCGATCAGGTTTTCATTAAAAAATATTTGTACTTTGATCCGAGTAGATGAAAAGCTGAATGAAGCAGTCTACCTGTCACTGCCACTATGCTTCACTGTAGGGATTGTATTGGGCAGGTAACCTGGTTTTCTCCAGATATAATGCTTAGAATTGAGGCTAAAAAAGGTTAAATTTTGGTTTCATCAGATTGCAAAATCTGTTTCTCAAGGTCAGAGAGTCTTTAGGCGCTTTTTTGCAAGCTCTAGGTAGTCTTTCGTGTGTATTTTACTAAGCAGAGGCTTCTTTCTGGCTGCTCTGTCATAAAACCCATATTAATGCAGTGATGGCTGACCTTCTGGAGTTTCTCCCATCTGCACACAATATTCTAGAGGCTCAGTTAGAGTGACCATTAGGTTCTTAGGGACCTTTCTTATCAAGGTACCGTCTACACTGATTACTTAGTTTGGTGGGTTTGCAAGCTCTAGGTAGAGTTGTGGTTGTTCCAGAATTCTTTCAAAAATAATTTATTGAGACTACTATGTTCTTGGAAACTTTCAGAGCAGCAGAACTTTTTGGAGGTTTCTTCAGATCTGTGCCTCCACAAAATCCTGTCTCTGAGCTTTAGAGGCAGTTCTTTCCTCCTCATGTCTTGGTATTGGCTCTGCTATGCATTGCAAGCTGTGATACCTTATACAGACAACAGAATTGCTTTTACAATTGTGTCCAATCAACTGAGTTTACCACAGGGGAACTCCAACCAAGGTGTAGAAACATCTTAAAGATCATTGAGAGAAATGTGAGGCCCCCAAAGCTAAATTTCAAGTGTCATAAAAAAAGGTCTGAACATGTTAATGCCAAATGTTACTTATATGTTTTATAAATGAATAAAAATTTTGAATATTCTATGTTCACTTTGTCATTATGAGGTATTGAGCGCAGAATGATATGGGAAAAGTTTTTCTTTAATTTGGTCTAGACCACAACATAACAAAATGAAAAAAGTAAAAGGTTCTAAAGACTTTTCAAATGGAAGGAATTATATTTTTATCATAAACGAGTCAGTAAAAAAGATGCATTCTAATCAGATCTGCTTAAAGATATTTAAATACAAATACAGGATAACATTTTATTAATTTTACTGGCTTTTATACAATTTGTAAACTTTATAAAAAATTTGAAAATTAAAACTTGAGTAAATAAAAAATAACTAGAAAAATAGAACCAAATATTGAAAAAGGGGAAACATAAAGATTACTTTTCCTTATTTTCACAGTATTTTCTGGTTTTGTTAAACAAATAATTAGGTTGATCTTGGTGACAATATGTAGTATTATTATTATATCTTTAAACTTCTACATTTCTCAGAGAAGAAAAGCAAAACAGACACCATTTATAAGGTTTTTCTTTTGGAACGAGTGTCTACAGTGTAAGTGGCTTGACAATACAGAGTCCAGTCTCAACAAATACAGATCACCTATTGCTGTATTTCAGGATGTACAGAGGTGCTAGGCAACATGAGATAAAGTACACATTGAAAGTATTCCAACAGTCACATAGTGAGTACTAAAATTGCTTCTTTTTCTTTTATTAGTCAATATTAAAATCCAGGCTTCAATCTTGCGCTGTTTTTCTAAAAAAAAAAAAGAAGTAACTTTATTCCTTGATAAATGGGTGCAGAAAACCTTTTGCATATATACAGACTTTACTGGTATCACAGAGAAGGAGTCTAAAAAATAACTTTTATTGGTTCTATTAAAATATAAGCTAGACCAATGGATAACCACACAACAGACAACAAACAAAGCCGGTTCTCCCCTTGTCCAATAATGGACCTTGGGAAGGATAACTGGAATCTACACAACATCAAAACACTTCTTCCATTTACAGTATAGCAAGGAGGGCAATCTTGTGCTCCTTCACTTAGTGCATACTTTGTTTGTTGTCTGTTGTGTTTGTCCATCAACCTAGTTTATATTATAATAGAACCAATAAAAGTTATTTTTTAGACTCTTTCTCTGTGATAGTGACGTACCCAAAAGAGTTTCTTCGCCCATCTGTGAAAGCTCTGGTAATTGAAGACTAGAAGTTAGTGACTTGGAAATACAACAGCAGATATTTGTCATTAGAAGAACTCTGTTGGGCATGTTAAGTGTTTCAATATGTTAGGGATTATATTGACTCCTTTATCAGGATGAACCATGATACTTACAGTGAGTGTAGCGGATCATTAAAAAAAACTTGACATTTTCTCTCCTCTTTGGCCTACATAATATATTGATACTTCATGGGTTCCTAAACCTAGCAAAAGGAATTAAATCAATCTCAAAACATATTGCAAATAAAGGACATTTAATCACAAAACACATTCTGCTGACATCTCCATTTCTTACCTTCACTTTTTAGTAAACGCTCTATAGATAATGCACCTTTTGTTTTCCCCTTCAATGATTTCTCTAAAGGTCTGTTGATCATATAAAGTGAAACGTCTAATTATATGCCAAGAGGTGAATTGCATAATGAATTTCTGAACTACGATTTTAGAAAATATGTATTTAAAATGTTCACATAAGAATTATACTAAGTATAATGAACTTCTGGAAATAATATTTTCTGAACACTTTTAATGTAAATGTTTAATTTTATGAATTATTTCATACTAATGAAATACTATAGACACATATGCTTTATGCATTGAGTCTCTTCTAAATAGAAATATTGTGACAGAATATGATTAATATATACTATTATAAAATCCCACTGTGCATTTTAATGATTGAACAATTTGGCGATTTAATAAACCATTAGATACAAGCAAAGCAAAACATCTCTATTTTTAGTTTTTATTAATTTAGTGGTCAGTGATATAATTGTCTCCAATCAAAATTTTCTTCATTCTAAAATAAAAGGTCTCATTCATTTTACTATGCCATGGCTAGGATATAGAATGTGGGTGAGGGATTACAAATGCCATGGTAGATGTTTTCCTTCCACAGTTGCCTTTCTTATTATGCCCCTTCACTGTCAACTGTCATAGTCTTGGAGTCAGATAGGAACTCTCAAATGTTGATCCGGAGATTATTCTGACTGCTATTATAGAGTCAGGAAGGAATTTTTTTCTACCAAATGGGGTATAGGCATCTGCCTTATTGGGGATTTTCTTGCCTTCCTCTGGATAAACAAGGGGGTGGGGGATGGACATCTGTTTTTTTCAGCCTTGCATACTACGTTAGCTTACTATTTAGGAATACCCGGCAGCCATGTAAAGAGGAATGCCCATTGGTAATCACTTACCTGTCACAGGAGCAGACATCCCTCCTGGGATCCTTGTGGAGTTTTCTTCTGTCTGCTCACATGGTCTGGGAGCTGGTATTGCTGGCTTTATCGTTCACTCAGCTGCAGGTTTCCGCCCACTCCAGAATCGGCACCAGAAGCTGCAGAGATGCTGGAGCTCTGCCTCCTGGTAAGGCACCTCTGGGCTTCTTGTGCTCTGGCTTCTCCCCGGTGTGGGGTGTAGGGCATAGAGTGGGCACTGCTGTCAGAGGTCAGAGTGGGGAGATTGCTGCCTCCTGAGTGTGCAGCTCTCAACACTCTGCAGCTGTGGTGCTTGACACACTCAGCCCCGTAGTGTGTAAGGAATGAATAAAGAATGGAGACTACTCTCTCCAATGGTTTGGAGCCTAGAACTCCAGGTGTGGGGAGTTTAAATAAAGGCCTATGATATCTCTATTGTTTTCATTCCTCATCTGACTTTCTGCATAATCAGAGCCCATGTTGTTTATTGTTCATTATTGACCATTTGATCATCTTTAAACTTTTTGTGTACCCTAAACACTATTGATCTACACAATACATACAAGTGATTACTATTCATATAGACGTTCTACTACAATATAGAAGTGGATGTCTGTGTTTACCAAGGTCTGTTTTTTATACCAACACTATAAGCTCACATAAAGCCATGGTTGAGTAGACTCCTCAAAGTTTCCAAGGACCTGGCAGATGTCTGCCAACCAGGCCCACTCTTCTGTAAAGAATTGAGGAGGCTGACTCCCACTACGCCGCCCATGTTGGAGTTGGTATTCCACAATAGCTCTACGCTGCTCATAGAGCCTGGCCAACATGTGGAGCGTAGAGTTCCACCGTGTGGGCACGTCGCACAACAATCGGTGCACTGGCAGATTAAACCGATGTTGCAGGGTCCGCAGGGTGGCAGCGTCCGTCTTGGAGTTGCGGAAATGTGCGCTGACGCGGCGCTCCTTTCTGAGCAGGTATGACAAGTGTGGGTAGCTTTTCAGAAAGCGCTGAACCACCAAATTAAAGACATGGGCCAGGCATGGCACGTGCGTGAGGCTGCCGAGCTGCAGAGCCTCCACCAGGTTACGGCCGTTGTCACACACGACCATGCCCGGTTGGAGGCTCAGCGGCGCAAGCCAGCGGTCGGTCTGCTCTGTCAGACCCTGCAGCAGTTCGTGGGCCGTGTGCCTCTTCTCTCCTAAGCTGAGTAGTTTCAGCACGGCCTGCTGACGCTTGCCCACCGCTGTGCTACCGTGCCGCGCGACACCGACTGCTGGCGACGTGCTGCTGCTGACACATCTTGATTGCGAGACAGAGGTTGCGTAGGAGTAGGAGGAGGAGGAGGGTGGTTTAGTGGAGGAAGCATACACCGCCGCAGATACCACCACCGAACTGGGGCCCGCAATTCTGGGGGTGGGTAGGACGTGAGCGGTCCCAGGCTCTGACTCTGTCCCAGCCTCCACTAAATTCACCCAATGTGCCGTCAGGGAGATATAGTGGCCCTGCCCGCCTGTGCTTGTCCACGTGTCTGTTGTTAAGTGGACCTTGGCAGTAACCGCGTTGGTGAGGGCGCGTACAATGTTGCGGGAGACGTGGTCATGCAGGGCTGGGACGGCACATCGCGAAAAGTAGTGGCAACTGAGTAGCGCGGGGCCGCCGCCGCCATCATGCTTTTGAAAGCCTCCGTTTCCACAAGCATATACGGCAGCATCTCCAGGCTGATCAATTTGGCAATGTGCACGTTTAACGCTTGAGCGTGCGGGTGCGTGGCGGCGTACTTGCGCTTGCGCTCAAACAGTGGCGCTAGCGACGTCTGGATGCTGCGCTGAGAGACATTGCTTGATGGGGCCGAGGACAGCGGAGGTGAGGGTGTGGGTGCAGGCCGATAGGCACTCGTGCCTGTGTCCTCAGAGGGGGGTTGGATCTCAGTGGCAGGTTGGGGCACAGGGGGAGAGGCAGTGGTGCAAACCGGAGGCGGTGAACGGCCTTCGTCCCACCTTGTGGGGTGCTTGGCCATCATATGCCTGCGCATGCTGGTGGTGATGGCTCCCCAGCTGATCTTGGCGCGACAAAGGTTGCACACCACTGTTCGTCGGTCGTCAGGCGTCTCTGTGAAAAACTGCCACACCGTAGAGCACCTTGACCTCTGCAGGGTGGCATGGCGCAAGGGGGCGCTTTGGGAAACAGTTGGTGGATTATTCGGTCTGGCCCTGCCTCTACCCCTGGCCACCGCACTAGCTCGGCCTGTGCCCACACCCTGACTTGGGCCTCCGCGTCCTCGCCCGCGTCCACGTCCTCTAGGCCTACCCTCAGCATGGTGTATTACCAGTAGTGCAGAAACAGAACGCTGTAATTAAATGTGCCGCTTATTGGCCTGTGGTTGGAGGCTGACTTCGCTTACGGAACGCCAGGAAATTATTTTGCGCAAGCCTGCTGTAACACTTAGCTGGCTGCGTATGAATTAGGAGGACAACTACACCCAGCACAGACCCAGAACACTGAGGACAGTCACAGGCAGCCCAAATAGATTTTTTTCCCCAAATGTTTTTGCAAAGGCCCACTGCCTATATTTAATAAATATGTCTTTTGTCCCTGCGTCACCACTACTGGCCCTGGAGTATGTAAAATAACTGCAGACTGTTGCACTGTGGACTGGAATACAGCGGTGATGTAACAGCCAACACAGAGCCAGGAAATAATTTTGCGCAAGCCTGCTGTAACACTTAGCTGGCTGCGTATGAATTAGGACAACTACACCCAGCACAGACCCAGAATACTGAGGACAGTCACAGGCAGCCCAAATAGATTTTTTTCCCCAAATGTTTTTGCAAAGGCCCACTGCTATATTCAATAAATATATGTCTTCTGTCCCTGCCTCACAATATATGTCTTCTGTCCCTGCCTCACCACCACTACTGGCCCTGGAGTATGTATAATTACTGCAGGGCGCAATGCTCTGCACGGCCGATATACAAAAAAAAAAAAAAGTGCAACACTGCAAAAAGCAGCCTCCACACTACTGCACATGGTTAGATGTGGCCCTAAGAAGGACAGTTGAGTTTCTTGAAGCCTAAAATACTCCTAACACTCTTCCTATAGCAGCTCCGGCACCAACAGCACTTTCCCTCCTCTATGTCAAAACAAATCTGTGGCGAGCCGCGGGAGGGGCCGATTTTTATACTCGGGTGACACCTGATCTCGCCAGCCACGCACTGCAGGGGGGTGGTATAGGGCTTGAACGTCGCAGGGGGAAGTTGTAATGCCTTCCCTGTCTTTCTATTGGCCAGAAAAGCGCGCTAACGTCTCAGAGATGAAAGTGAAAGTAACTCGAACATCGCGTGGTACTCGTCACGAGTAACGAGCATTTCGAACACGCTAATACTCGAACGAGTATCAAGCTCGGACGAGTACGTTCGCTCATCTCTAAACATGACCATTCCAGTCACCTTTTGGAATTGTCAACATTACGGAACATTAGTGGACATTATTGGTTCATTTATTTGTGGACCAGGAGAACAATTCACTGGAGACTACTACTTTTCTACTCTCAATAACAGAAGCATTGTCATTCTTCCCAGAGCCTGTTATTACTAGTTAAAATGGGCCATAAATGTGTCAAATCTACAGCCCCTAGAAAGCTTACAGAGTTTTCTCCTTCTAGCCCAAACGGCACCAATGCAGATACGGATCCTTATGACCTTAGTCCGGAACCAGATCAGATAGCTGTGACACATCAGGAACACTGCTCTTCCATACAGCAATCCTCTACTGGCTCCTCTTCATCTGAAAATGCAAAAAATAACCCCACTTTCAAAGAAGTTACTAAAAGAGGTGTCCCAGGGGCGTGGCCAGCGACCGACATGAGCAGTCGCACGTGAGGAGAGCTCCCTAAGGGAAGCCTAAAATCCTGTCAAAATCCTGGCCTGAGTCAAATCCTAGGACCCCAGACACCATCCAGGACCTCCTAAATCCCGAGGGGACGTTGGGACCGCGTCCGGAGAAGATTGGAGTCTCCTGTGCCCATAACGGAGCCGCGGGCCGAGGAAGAGGGGGAGCGGCGCCATTGCCTGTTTTCCTGCGCTCGCCCCGACACTGACCTTCCTAGCCTCCTGTCTAAAGAGCCGGGTAAGGACCTGCGAGCCTGCTTCTGCTGGCTGAAGACCTGCCCGGCGAGCCTTCCCCGGGACCCGGTCGCCCCGCTCAAGCTGACCCTCCCCCCCAGATCACCGCCGGCTGGATCCCGGACCCCGAGACGGAGCGGCTTGCCCCCCCCCCCCGGGAGGGGGAAGAGTCTGCTGCGCTGAGGCGGAGGGGAGAGCCGCGGCTCGCAAGCCGCTCCAGCCGCCCCGCCGCCCCGAGACCTCCGCTGCCGCCTGCCCGCGCCATCGCGCAGACTGCACGGGAACCATCCCTCGGGCTGGGGAGCCCGCCCCGCGATATTGAGAGGAGCGGTGCCTGTTGCTGGGACCCCGGCCGGGTCCGCGGCTCGCTCCGACGTCCGGCCCCGAGCGACTGAGGACTCTCTGCAGCCGGCGGGGGATTAACCCTTCCCGGACGGGAGGGGCTGCCTGGCTCTCAGCCTCTGGACCTCTTCTCTCCATGCAGGGGCTGTGTGGGCAACACAGCTTGGTGGATCGTCCTGCAACATCCCACCACGGTCCCCCAGTGGGGCTGGACACCGCACAGAGCCCTGATCTAAGCCTTAGCGGCCGCTTCACCCGCAGACCGGCGGGCTGGGAGTCCTCCTGGCTGGTGCGGCTACCGGATAGACGGCCGCGGACCCGGCCGGAGCCGAGGCCAGCCTGACCATCACACCACTGTTCGGCTGCCTGCGGCCCAGCTCGCGACACCTGGCGGCCCCCGAAACCTCGCGCCGCGGTACTCTTCTTCCCCAACCCGGTCCTGCGGAGCCGGCAACTGAACTGTAAGTAACCAGCAGAGAGACAACGCACTCATCAAGAGACATTGATCCCTCCGGGAATATACACCGGGCAAATAGCCTACAACAATAGACCCCCTATTACCCCCCTGGGGGGAATAAAACATCTTTAGCTGTTGGCATTACTACATAACAACATCCGGGGGAGTGCGTGAGGAACGGACTACTTAAGCTCAAAATCCCGCCCGCCCGATCCTCTACCCGTGGCGAACAGTGTCGTGACAAGGAGTCAGCGCCACTTTCTAATTTTCTATTACAACTGGGCATAGACTCGACCAAATCCTATATAATTGCGTCCCCGGTCGCGGGACCTTCACCCTCTAACAACTACGGCAACCACATAACTGTAAGGACTGGATAGCTGATCACATCTAAATCCTACAAAGCCGCACCAAAACTGTCAGCTCTACCATAAGACGCCTGCCATAAGTCACTTCTCTCATATTCTTTATATCATACCACACTGAACGGGAAAAGACAGAAACTTTCGCTCCTTAACAACCAATATAAGTGCAAAATTACAAGGACTGTATAACCGTCAACATTTAAGTGTTGCAAAACCACGCCAAAACCACTGGAATTGCCCTCTAGACTTTACTATAATCAATAACCCTTGATACTTTATATACCACACTACGCTAAGCGGGAAAAGACCCCTACCCTCTAACAACCACTAACTGCATAACTGCAAAGACTCTTGCTGATAACATGTAAGTTCTGTAGGAGACGCATTAACCTATTGAAACCTAGGGTCTCGAGACGGAGAAGGGGAAGGGCCACTCACTTCCATAAACCACTGTACCAACTCAAGTTTTCCACCATGAGCACATGAGCCAAAAGTGGCTCGGCAGCAGAAAAGCTAAAAGAATTTGCTCATTCTAAGACCCCAGATCATACACTGCGGCCAGCACGACCCACCCAGATGAGGGAGCCCGAAGAAGAGAGCGGGCAGCCGCTGGAACCGACTATGCGACAGCTCCTCGAAGCAATTAATACCTGCAAGTCCTCTCTATCTAATAAAATAGAAGAGATAAAGTCTGACGTCTCGCTATTGAGACAAGACTTGCAGAACATGAGAGGTAGAATGCGGGAAATGGAAGATCGCATCTCCAACGCAGAAGACTCCTTACGCCCGCTCTCTGCGGCAGTTAAAAAAGCCACGCGAGTAGCAGAATATTGCCAATCCAAGACGGATGACCTAGAAAACAGGTCACGCCGTAACAATCTACGGATAATTGGCTTGCCCGAGAAGTCAGAAGGCTCCCACCCAGAAACATTCGCCGAAACCTGGCTGAAGTCTTTGCTAAGTGACGAAACCTTCTCCACGCACTTTGTAGTGGAAAGAGCCCACCGGGTCCCAACAAAACCACCGCAACCGGGAGCCCCCCCGCGCCCTTTCCTAGTGAGAATTCTGAACTGCAGAGATCGCGATGCGGCACTTCGTCAAGCTAGACTAAAGGGCCCGTTAAAGTATAATAACGCAATAATCTCTATATTCCCTGACTTTTCAGCCGAGCTACAAAAGCAAAGGGCCACATTCATAGACGCCAAAAGAAAGTTTAAAGACAGAAACATCCCTTACTCAATGGCGTACCCAGCCTGCTTACGTATCGTAGCCCAAGGAAAAGTGGTTTTTCTTCAATCTCCCACCGAGGCCTTGGAATGGCTGGATATGCACCCGCAAATACTGGAAGAAGATTGAACCCACAACATCTATGGCAGAACTCTGAACTCATAATCTTATGCGACTGATACCCCCCTGACCTATAGACGCTGAAGCATGGGGCGACAATATCTTTAAATTGCCAACAGATCTGGCAAACGCCCATGATCCTCTGTAGGCCACCGGGATATTTCCCCCCCCCCCCCCCCCCCCATACTAGAGGAACATCTGCTACTTCTATATAGATTGTAGCTAAATTGTTTTATTTTTGTTTGATGTTTTTGACATTTATGCCGAAATTAAGCGAAATGTCAGAGGTTAAAGGTTTAAAATGTTATCATCTGCTCTTCAACAATATTCTTAGCAGGTCTGCATCGACACAACTCCCCTCCTTACACCCACAGATCTTCCCCCCTTTTCCCTACCTCAGGGACACAGAGGCAACACTTCAAGCACATATCCACACAACTAGCAATGACTCTAAAATGTCTTAGTTGGAACGTCCGGGGTCTCGGCACCGCCCTTAAGCGAAGAGTGGTCTTCACATATATTCGACAAACTAACGCACACATTATAAGTTTGCAAGAGACCCATCTTATTAAAGAAAAGGCCGACACCCTAGCAAAGCCATGGGTGCAGTGGGCTGCCCACTCCTTCCACACCTCCTCCTCTAGGGGTGTCTCTGTGCTCATCCATAGGTCATTACGTTGGAACCCCATCAACATTCGCAGGGACCCCGAAGGAAGGTTTATATTCATATTCGGAGAAATAGACTCCAAACCTTACATTATCCTATCTATTTATAATCCACCTCATAATAACCTCCATCTTTTACAATCCGCTATAACATACGCTCATCAATGGCCCTCGGCGGGGGTGATTTGCCTAGGTGACTTTAATATGGTAATGGACTCAGCCGTAGACAGATTCCACATATCCCCTAACACGACCCCCACCCAAAGTTCTTCCCTTAAACAATTAATTGAAAGTATCGGCTGGATCGATCTCTGGCGATTCAAACACCCTGACGTGCGGGAGTTCACCTGTCATTCCCCGGGACATAGCGCACTGGCAAGGATTGACTATATATTTAGCTCAGCGGAACTGGCAATATTTCTTTCCAAAATCACGCACTGCCCACGCGGCATATCCGATCACAGCCCCATATTGTTAACGCTGAAATTCCCTCAACAAAATATAGTACCCACTTGGAGGCTCCATCCCTTTTGGTTGAAACTAATCGGACCAGACGATCAAGTGCCTTTCCATATATCCATGTTCTTAGAGGCCCACAGCGAGAATACCCACCCCGCTCTGAAATGGGACACCCTGAAGGCCTACGTAAGGGGATTCCTTAAGTCCGCCATCTCATACATTAAAAAATCGACAGCCCAGGCCGACAGAGAACTAGAAACCCAGACAATAGAGGCTGAAAAGATATACACATCCAACCCTATAGATGCCAACAAAACAGCCTGGCTTAGCCTACTTCGACTTCACAAACACCAAATATATGCTAAAGCTAAGCGCAAATTATTCTTTACCAAACAACATTATTTTGAACTGGGAAATCAATCCAGTCACCTACTGGCCAGCCTCATTAGGCGGGGAAATAAAACTAACGCGGTCCTTAAGATCAAAAACCAGGGCGGGGTGGAGCTGACTGACGGCCCATCTATCACAAATTGTTTTAAAGATTTTTATAGTAATCTGTACAACTCTTCCTCTCAAAGCACAGTGGCAGACGTCCTAAGCTACTTGGAAGATCTAAACTTCCCAACCTTATCCGTAGATCAGATTGAACTTCTGGAAGCTCCTATCACGTTAGAGGAGATCCAGCAGGTAATTAGATATATGGCCTCTAATAAATCACCCGGCCCAGATGGTCTCCCGATAGAAACATACCGGAAATATAGTGAACAACTAGCCCCACTACTACTTGAGACACTAAATCAAGCCCAAATAGACAATACCCTCCCACCCTCATTCTACAAAGCCTCCATAGTGGTGATACAGAAACCCGGAAAGGATCCGACAGACTGTGGCTCCTATCGCCCAATCTCACTGGTAAATGCCGATTACAAAATCCTAACCAAAATCCTAGCAACTAGACTAAATCAAGTGATTCTATCCATTGTCCATCCGGACCAGACGGGCTTCATGCCTGGGAAATCTACGACAATAAATATCCGTAGAGTCCAGACGACCATGCAACTGGGAAAACAACACAATATGCCCTGGGCCTTGGTCTCATTGGACATGGCAAAAGCCTTTGACTCACTGGAGTGGGCTTTTCTCGAGGCCTGTCTGGCCCGCTTTGGATTTGGACCCAAGTTCCAACCATGGATCAAAATCATATATAAATCCCCGAGCGCGAATGTAGTGGTAAATGGCATTCCATCACCCGAATTCCAACTGGCAAGAGGTACCCGACAGGAATGCCCTCTATCCCCGGCCCTATTTGCCATAGCCATTGAGGCGTTGGCGATACGTCTGAGAGACACCCCCAATGTAAAAGGTATTAGATGGACGGATCCCGAGAGTAAGGTCGGACTATACGCGGATGATACAATTCTTTTTCTATCAGACCCAATGAACTCATTTTCCCAAGCCATGACCCACATAGATAGGTTCTCCAGTTTCTCGGGTCTATACGTCAACTGGTCTGAATCGACAATCCTATACACAAACTCTAACCCCGGAAATGACCCCTGCGTAACTAAATATGGGCTAAAACCAGTCCAAACATTCAAATATTTGGGGATACTAATGCCGTATGACCACAATAACGCTATAGCAGAAAACATGGACCCGCTGTTGGACGACATAAAAAACACATTAAAAGGATGGACCAAACTACCGCTCTCTGTGGCAGGGCGCATAAATCTTATTAAAATGGCCATACAGCCTAAATGTTTGTATATACTACAGCACATGCCAGTAACAGTCCCCAAACGCTTCTTCCAGACATTAAACTCCCTGATCACCTCCTTTGTATGGAACTCCACTCGCTCCAAACTAAGTCTGTCGACACTACAAAGGCCAAAAAAGCAAGCCGGAATGGCCCTTCCGGACCTCCGACTCTATTATTTGGCAGGACAACTGAGAAATATACGGACCTGGGTCCTGAATAGGGAGCTGCCCATAGCAGACAAACAACTGGCAAAGCAAGTAAAAGGCAATAATCTTCTAAATTACCTAGAATTCCCGCAATACACTAACCCCTCCGACGTAGTCCCGCTTCATAGACTTGCCCTTGGGGTGTGGAGGGAGGTGAAGGCGCTGCAACAATACCGAGATACAATACCCGAGCTCTGCCTCTGGAATAACCCTGGCCTCATTGCCCTACAATCAATCCCAGATCCACAATATTGGATGGCTCAAGGGGTACACACACTAAACGACATATATACAGACGGAATATTTCCTACATTCACAGAACTACGCGACAAGCTGCAGGCCCCACATCTCCAACTATTCAGATTCTTCCAGCTAAGACACGCTCTAAACTCCCAATTCCCACCCACATCAACGCATGTATCCAAATTCCCTACAATCGGCATCCTCAAGTCTCAGGGACCCAGGGGGCTAATTTCGGCCCTATATACGCATCTCCTTTCGGCAAAAATAGCCCCTAATCCGCCTACAGCATACGACAAATGGAAACAAACTATTCCATCTCTTACACCTGAGGAATGGCAGGACATCTCTGAGTCCCACCTGGTAGTTTCCCCCGCTGTAAACAACAAATTAATCCAATTATACATAACCTATCAGGCTTACCTTACCCCTACCCGCCTATACAGAATGGGCACCTCATCCTCAAATGCTTTCCACAGATGCCGTCAACCAGACGCGAACTTCTGGCACCTGATATGGGAATGCCCCCCAGTTAATGAATACTGGGCGGAAATTACCAATCTTATAAACACATTACTACCTCCCCCGCTGACTATTGATCTAGACCCCAAGGTGGCGCTATTTGGCCTACTGGAGGAGGAGGTGTGGCCACACCACACCCGCACCTTTCTTGAAAAGGTCCTGTTCCTGGCCCGCAAGACAGTAGCCATGAAGTGGATGGCGGTGGAGGCTCCCTCTACCCTGCACTGGATACAAATGATAAACACCGTAATCTCTTACGAGAAGATCATTTACCAAAACAGAGGATGCCCGACCAAATTTGGGAAAGTATGGGGGATATGGATCGACTCCCATTCTACCTTACATATGGAATAACCTCGAATCCCGACTAACACCCCCCCCCCCTAGACAAGTGTCAGCAGACCTGCAATATAGTTCTTTTATCAAAACTGAAACAAATCAGAGCAGAACCGTTTTGGAAAAAGTTAAAAAAGTTTATTGTTGTCAAGTTATCCGAGGAATACAGTAATAAGTTATATTGATCCTAATAGAATGGAAATGTATATGCGTACAATGATATATCTAACAAAACTCTCTTTATTCTGTATTCTACAATGCCTTTGTTTTGTCAAAATAAAACGAATTTTAAAAAAAAAGAGGTGTCCTAGTTTCCCACAAACCTCCTCTGGGGGACCTTTCATTAAAAAAAGGATCACACCGTCACTATTAAAGATTTAAATGCAGAGAACCTCTTCTATACTTTACAATCATATCCAGGCACTGATAAGCCCTTAACCACTAACACATTGAAAGAGCTGCTCCTGTCTCTTAAAAAAATATATTTCTCGAGATATCCATAAGATGTCTTGTCAATTAAAATCTAATATTAACTATCTCACCACACGTACAGCTTATGTTGTACAAAAAATGGGCAAATTTTTTCTCTGCACATAACAATTTGGTGGACGCTCACAATGCTCTGGAGGAAGATGTCTTTGCCTATGTGAAAAAGTCACAGACCTTGAGGACAGAGCATGGAGAAATAATTTCAAATTTTCAGGGATCCTGAAATCTGTATCCTCTGCTGATATTCATTACTACTTACCCCAACTTTTCCAAACACTGCTTCCATCCTTATCTCCACTGGAATATGTTATTATCGATAGAGTACATAGATGTCTTAAAGCCTGCTCTGTTTCAGAAGCTGCTCTATAATACATCCTGGTTCAAATCCATTTTTACCAGATTAAAGATGGACTTCTAAATGAAGCGTAGCGAAGAGGATCTTTTTCGGCCTCTTACAATACTATATTAATGCTTCCTAAATAATCTTTGTCTGGTAACTTTGAAACTCCATAGACAATTTACTCTAGTCACTTCTGCTCATTGTGGTGCCAATATCAAGTACAAATTGGGCTTTTCTGCTAAACTCCTCATTTCAAGAAATGGAACATCTTATGTTGCAGCATCCATGGCAGATGAATTGTCCCTTCTGAAGAAATGGGACATTCCTGTTGACCAATCCGCACCTCCTTTAACGAGCAAGGCCCCACCTTGAATCATACAAAAATGGTCCTCAGCTGGCAAAAAATGGCCATCATTCTCAATCGGTAAGTACTTCCTTTGATGTTTTCTGTATTTTTCAACTTTTTTTTGTTCTCTGTTTTGCGTCTTGGTTTTCTGTTGCTTTTGTTTTTATTGTATTATTGAGAGGTTCTTTTCTAAACTATGTTTCCACCATTCTCTATTAGCCAGGAAGACAGCACAACTTTTTTGTTTATTTATATATCATGCATATTACTATTTATTTCCTAAATGTTAAGAGTTTAAACAACTTATTCAAATTCAGTCTACTTTGGCATGAGGTGCTCCGAATACATGCTGACATACTTTTTGTTCATTAAACACACTTTATAAAAGAAAACCCAAATTCCAACATAAAAGAAAAACCCAAATTCCACATCCAAAATTCCAACATATACGAGGGGCGGCAATAAGTATTGAGCCTTACCCAGAAAAAAATCAGCTAAAAAGCTGAAACTGCCCCACTATTCTACATATTTCCCCAAGGATGTCAGTGCACTTGCAATATCTTTCCTGTGGCTTTTTAAGTCCCTGCATTTAGAATTCTTCTGACTGCTGGTCAAAACACTCATTTGCAGCATTAGTTGTCTCCAAAACATTCCCAAACCGTTGTCCCTTTAGGTGTTTTTTGAGATTGGGGAACAGATGGTAGTTGGATGGAGCCAGGTTGGGCAAATAGTGTGGGTGAGCCATTAGTTGAAAGCCTGAGGAGGTCATTTTTGCAATACTGGCACCTGCAGTGTGTGACGGGGCACTGTCATGCAACAGGATGACACATTTGGAGAGCTTTCCTTGATGTTTTTCCTGAATATTTTGCCTCAGCTTTGTCAATAATGAACAGCAATATGTTGCATTCATGGTTGAACCCTTTGGGAGGTAGTCCACAAGCAGAACTCCCTTCTTATCCCAAATAATGGTTGCCATTTACTTCTGTGCTGACCTTTGCACACAGAACGTCTTTGGCCTGGGGGAACCACTGTGCTTCCATTCCTTAGACTGTTCCTTTGTCTCTTGACCATAACAGTAGATCTATGTTTCATCACCATTTACCAGTTTGTCCAGGAAATCTGACTCATTTCTTGCAAAACGCTCCAAAACAGCCAGCAATGTCTTATATTTAAAGCTCTTCCCTGAAAAAACATTTAAGGGGTGACAGCAGACCACTGCCTTCAGCAGCAGCCTTGGCTCAATTGAAGGCAATGCGTGCATTTCCTATGATGTATGCATGTCCTATCTTTACAGGCACACGCCTGTAAAACATGGACATGTGAACACACCATAGGGAATGCATTGGTTGTAATAGACACAGGTTTTTGTACTTGCGTATGCACACACAAAAACATGCTAGTGTGAAGTCACCATAAAGGATTTCAATATATAAGGATTATATTAACGTCTTCATCAGACTTTATCATGCTTAGTTTGACTGCAATGAATCAGTAAGAACATTTTTTTCTTTAACTTTGGCACCCTGAATATTTTGATACTTCCATGGGTTTCTGAACCCAATGAAGGAATCACTGCAATCTCAAAACATGTCACAATCAAATAAAGGTTATCTAATCACAAGTACATTCTCAACTGATGTCTGCATTCCATGAGCCTTAGTTCTACCATCGACAAATGAAGCAATTTCACCAGTTAATAAAGTCCTCCAGCAATGGCAGTGCTGGGATGTAAAATAGAACAATGATTATTAATGCATTAACTATGCTATTCAATTTTAATCACTTATCTTAAAGAGTTTTTTGGGCACAAAGTAGAAATTCTGAAAATGCTGAAATCTGGGAAGTTTAGTTAAGTAGCACCAATTACCTTTTATCTGCTAATCTGGATCCTCTTTGATCTGTGCCAAATTCGATCTGCCATTAAGTAAACACAGCAGAAGGTCCTAGAACGTTAGCAGTATAACCTTCTTTTTACAGAACAGTGAGTGTGGACCCACCGTGCAAACTAACCAGTTTGGCTTTGGGCTAGACCTGAAGGCGTTATCACAATGGTTCTCCAGTATTCACCCTTTAACCCCTATACAGGGATCTGGACTCCACTGCGGAGAACCAAACAGGTTCCTACGTCCTGGAATAGTCCCAATATAGTTGGCAGTTGACCCACCGGAGTCAGCGACACTGATGCAATGTACCATTTGACAGGCCAGAGTGTAGTGTCTTGATATGGACCTTATGTCAGAGCAGGCAGGGTATAATGAAATCCAGTTCACTAGTCCGAGGGTCGAGGCAGGCAGAATTCAAGCAAGTCCAGTTCCCGATTCCAAGAGTCAGGGCAGGCAGAGCTCAGGTAAGTCTGATAAACAGGTCCAAAGTCGTACATGGTAGATCAATATCAGAATTGCTTGCTGGGAGCAGGAAACAAAAAAGCAGCAATACTCTGGCGAGGAGCAAGTTCCCCAGGCCAGCTTAAATAGAAGAGCAATCATCTATTAACCTGCAGCTGGGCTGAGAGAATGCAGAATGGCTACCTCCGGCAGTGCTAATGGAAAGCCCACAGCACTGTGGAGAATTAACTGCAGCAATGCTGATAGAAAGTAAGAGTTGTTTATGCAGGAGGGACATGGTGATGCCTGAGTCTGCCAACAATGAGAGTTCCAGAGAAAACTTCTGAAGCAGATAGAAAGGACCATCTGACACCTTGAACTGCAGATGAGCATTACAGTGCAGTGCTTCTGCTCTGGTTCTCTCATTCTGCACTGCTTATGCAGCATCCAAGCAGGGTGCCCCAATGTGGGGGAGACCACAGGGAAGCAAGATGGATGTCATGGGTGGCTCTGTGATCTTTCCCAGCAAGGGCAGCAAAGGTGCCTGACTTGGTCGCCGCACAGTGGCAAAAAGGGTTTTACAGTCTATAAATACTAACGGTGGTTTATCACGTGACGCCAGTACCTCATCTGGGACTTCAAGAGTCAAAGAGATTCTGTCAGTAAAATAAAAAATGTATACTCACCTGCATGCCTGTAGAGTGTAACCTGTAAAAAGAAAAGAGTGAAAAAAACAAAGCTAACTCACCTAATCTCTTTGCTGTTCTTCCCTCTGCAGTTTACCTGGCGCATGTGGGGTCGGCTCCAGCGGCCCTTGCGTGCGCATACACGCTTACGTCGACCTGGCTGTGTCTATCCTCTGCCGTCTTGAGAGTTCACGGCAAGTGCGCAAGCATGCCGGGAAGGGGGACACATGAGCACTTGCCATCGTCTCTCCGAGGACGGCAGAGGTTAGCTGCAGCCAGGCCAATCAGTGGGTGACGCGTCACTTGCAATGTGTCGACCACTGACTCGAGCGGCAGGAATTACTGCTCGGCATGGTCGGAGCAGGGGCAGAAGCTGGGACTTTTCCATCTTCTGCTCTGCGATCGGATGACTGCCAAAGGGAAAGAAGAAGAACAGCAGCCTCCTGGTGACCGGCCCCATAAGGCACGGGGAGGTATGATTTTTTTTTTTCTGTCAGAACCCCTTTAATGAAGAAATAACTGACATGAGTCTTGGTAGCTTTGATTAGTAAACTGGAGGTATGCAGTTTTACTTCCGCTCAGTTTAGTAATTACAACAAGGAAAACAATGGCAGTCTTGCCTCAATGGCAGATTTATTACTTTGAAGCAAATGACACGTTGATCTAAAGTTGAATTCAGTATAACACAAGTAAATTTTCAACGCTCTCTCTTTATTTGACTCTAGAGGTTACTCAGTAGGATTCCCACAGTCCTAGTTATCAGTTAGCTTTAGCTTTAAGAAGATAATAGGGTTTTTCTGACATACAGCACCTTCTATGTCTCCTAGGAGCCCACAGCTAGGTGTTACAGGAAAAATTATTGTGTGGCTATACTGGAGGACCTTCCAGACCACTAAACTTACAGGATGCTGGAGGCAATGGACAGGGGAGAAAGAAGCAAATGCAGACAAGATGTCAGAGGAAGTGAAGATATTTTTCAGGTGGAGGATCATGTAACATAAATAGAAAATGAAGAAAGTATCTAGACCAGGTACAGTGAACTTATTGCAAAATGCCTTATTGTAATTATGTACTTGTTCTTGTGATTGTTCTTCCTCTTTACAAGTCACTTGTTAGACCACACATGGAATATTGTGTACAGTTTTGGGTACTGGTACTCAAGAAGGATATATCAGAGCTTGAGCGGGTACAAAGGTGGGCAACTAAAGCAATAAATGGAATCGGCGGACTACAATGCCCAGAGAGGTTATCAAAATTGGGATTATTTTGTTTAGAAAAAAGATAGCTAAGGGGCAACCTAATAACTATGTATAAATATATTAGGGGACAATACAGAGATCTCTCCCATCATCTAGTTATACCCAGGACTGTAACAAGGGGACACCCTCTACGTCTAGAGGAAAGAAGGTTTCTATACCGACATACAAGGAGATTCTTTACCATAAGAGCAGTGAGGCTATTAAATTCTCTGCCTGAGGACGTGGTGATGACGAATTTGATAAAAGAGATTCACAGGAGCATGGCCTAGCCAGCAGCAGAAACAGACGCCATTTCAAGAGCTCCAGCATGGGGAATCCCGCGACTGTCTACGCGAGCTCTGGCTAGGAAAAAGGGAGGAGGAGACGCAGCTGCTGGAGGGTGAAGGCCAGGTGAAAAGGAGACAACACCGGAAGGGAGTTGAGAGGGTCTCAGGCCTGCCTGTAGGCATCAGGAGGACAGTGGCAGCTGGGAAAAGAGTAACGGGAGCTGAGAAAGTGGGAGACTGCAGTTGGACTGTCCAAAAAGCTTCAGAGGCAAAGGAGGGGGGCTATTTCATACCCTGGGACAATTAACTGATGGGATCAGCAGTAAAGCAAGGGGCACAGTCTGCTGAGCAGAGGAGCTGCAGCACATAGAAGACTGACAACCTGCTATTGTTAAGCAAGCACCACAGCTTCTCACATGGACTTTACATGGACTGCATTATAAAACCTTACTGGAAGAGTCTGGCTCAAATTTTTTACTGGATCTCAGTTTTGAGATCTAACCATGGTAAACCAAAAACATTGTAGGAGAAAGGTGCTGGCATGGTCCCCAACATCATTTGTATACTGGACATTTAGCAATTTGTTGGCTTCTCTAATTATATCAGTATATCCTGTTCTTCCCTGGTGTTCTGCTACCACCTACTGTCAAAACAAGGAATGGCAGTAGCTCAGACTTTCTATTAGCAACATAGGCTCCCACACGACACTCTACCAGATATGTTTGTATCTCAATCTCAAACAGACCCTCCCTCCCCGACGGCCTCTCAGAGCCCATAGGACCCTGAGGTTGGAGACAAGACCAATGAAACTAGATGTACGACTACTGACCATTCTACTTTGCTGGAGCAGATGCAGAAGATCTTTAAAACTAAACTGTCTGCCGCTGTGAGAGAATTCTATGACCAAATCCGAGATCTAGGTCAGAGGACGGATGAGTTGGAAAAAAAGGCAGATGACATTATAGATACTATGGGGGCGGATCATGTGGCAGAGTTGGAAGCTAAAATTGAACTGCTAGAGGCCAAATATGAGGACTTGGAGAATAGGTCTCGATGCTCCAATATCCGGAATGAGGGCTCTGGAGTCCATTACGGCCTTGAAAGGAACTGCAATTAACCAATTTTCAGTGCTACTGCCAGAAATCAGCTAGAACTCTCTGAGGATTGATTGGATCCACTGAGCATTAGCTCCTCCTCCAAATCCAGACCTCCCTAGGGACATTGTTCTAAAGTTGCACTACAGCAAGGTCAGAGATCATCTGCTGACGGCAGCCAGTAATCACACGCCATTGACGGAAATGTCATCTTTGGTTTAGCTGCATGTGGATATAGCCCCTTAGACTCTAGCGAAGCAGAGAACCTTCAGGCCGATTACACAGGCTTTGAACTCAGCCAATATTAGATATAAGTAGGGTTTCCCATTTGTTCTCCTCTTTCAACACCATAGATGGTCATATTCAGTCAGATCCCTGGAGGAGGCATACGGAGCTCTTGAGAGAGCATAGATTTGGCTAGAGAGACCCCAGGAAGTTGGGCATTCATGCCCTCATCGTAGACAAACTTGGATCACTCCATGTTCCCCACGAATGAGATCTGGACCCTCTACCCAGGAGTCTGGAACTGGTTAATCCAGTTCATCATAGAGAACAATGATATACAACTCTTCTCTTGATCGAGAGAAGGGGTTTGGGGGAAAGTGGGGAGGCGAGATGGTGGATTTCAATTCTTCTGATGTTAAATTTAGTCAGGGTGGTGCTATGGTACATCCTGTAGATTAGTCAGTGGGAACCCACTGCCATGCCGGCTATGAGTGTTCAAATATGTTAATTAATTGGACATTAAGTGCTAGTCCAATGGTGGATGGATAACAGCCGCGTAGTTCAATGATGGTCGTCTCCCAGATAGGAAAGTCCAATTTCATACTTGTTCACTAGGGACCATGTTTATTGTTGTTTTTGTTCTGGGTGGGAATTCTCCCTGCACTAGGCAGAGAGGAATTTGCATAATTCTTCTGTTTATATGCTATTTTATTTTTACTAAGGTTATAGGTCGATAGGTACTTGACAGGTCAGGTTAGAGGACAACTACGGGGAAGGCTGGAGGTATCGTGAGGAGAAGCTAAAGCACACCTAGGTCATGCCATGGCCCCTACAAAATAAACAGGGGGTTTTGACACTGTTGCATAATTCATTCCCCCTCCAAGTTGGACAAATAGAAAGTGATCAAGAAAAGAGATTTTGTATTATTTTGGGCAAATTACATGACCAACCCTTCGCCATAATTAATATGTATGCCCACTTTGGAGAATCCCTGGCCCACTATGTGAGTGCTTACTAAGAAGCTTTTGCTTTATCCACAATATAAGTTGTTAAAGGCAGGTGATTTTAATTTTCCATTTAGCTCAACCTTAGATAGATCAAATAATAACCCAGACAGATTCTCGGCGACACAGTGGAGGCAGTGGGTGATTAAATTGTCTCAGCAGAGGCTAGCAGATAGCTGGCGGGAGATTCACAGTAAAGAGAGGGGTTACACTTTTTTTCTCACCCGTGAGTCAGGCATACTCAAGAATCGATTATATTTTGATGTCCACATCCTTCTTACCTCACTTAACAACCGCCAGACATTACCCATGTGTCTGGTCAGATCAATGACTTTGTACTGTCTGAGATTAATTGTGATATGGCCCTGTGAGATATATGTTCAGATGGCAGTTGAATGAGGCCCTTATTCGAGATTCTATTATTTCGGGTCAAATTTCCAATCAGATCTCTAAGTTTTTTGGTCTGAACACTAGCCCAGAGATGTGGCCTCAATGGGTTTGGTTGTCCCATAAGGCATTTATTCAAGGACAACTTATACAGCTGTCCTCCCAAAGGAAACAGGAGAAGTTGCAAACTTTCCTGACTCTGGAAAGGAGGCTGTTTTTGTTGGAAAATTATAATTAGCACATTCCCTCACATGCAATGACCAAAGAGATCAGAGATATTAAGTTGCAGCTGAAGTGGGGGGCGTGGCCTGGACGAGCTAGAAGATGGTGGCGTAGTTACTGCGCTCCATGCCGAACCCACCTAAAGCAACTAATACACCGGCTTTCAGCTTACCTTCTAGGCTCCAAAGCACCTTCAGCTTCTTCTCCTCCCAGCGGTGATGTCCTGATGCCATCCCTCCCGCTCTCAGCCACGGCGCCTGGATGATTTCTTCCAGCCGACGGAGGTCCCACGCACTCGTGCAGACAGCCTCCCGGCCTCCCCCACTTCGCTGTCAGAGAGCAGAGAGGAGGAAGCAGCTGGCTCAGATCCAGACCCAGCCGATGGCTCCCCACTGCATCAGATGCCGCAGAAACCGGTGAGTGATCGTCTTGGCTCCCCTACACAGAGCCAGACAGGGGGGAAGCGACAGAATCCCGGCATACATACCCCTGCTAAAACGGCGGTGACCACCTCAGTTAAAGGGAAGCAGGGCACATCTCCATCAGCTAGCCCATTTAAACAGCGCCCGTGAACAGAGAAAGAAGATCCCTTAAAAAATCAAATAGCTTCACTGAGAAATTATATAACCTCCCTGCCATCGTCTTCCCAGCTAGCCTCAGAAACCTTTATTAAAGAAATGGTAGTCGCTTTAAATGATTCTTTCCAAGCCAGTTTTAAGACTCTCAACATCTCCCTTAAAAATACTATTGAAGCTATTGGGGAAAGAGTGCCCCACACGGAGAATAAATTGGGAGAAATCACAAAATCGCATAATGCTCTAATCGATGCACATTATGATCTGGAAGAGGAAGTAACTCAGCTCAAAACTAAACTCGCGAATATAGAAGATAGAAATAGACGCAACAACATAAAATTCCGAGGAATTCCAGAATCTATCACAACATCTGAAATCTCCAATTACCTGAAGAAACTGATGACTACTCTCCTCCCGGATGCTACCACACAAGATTTAATTATTGACAGAGCGCATAGACTACCTAAACCAAAATTCATACCCAACTCTACCCCAAGAGATAATATTGCAAGGATTCACTTCTACCATACAAAGGAAGCTTTAATGTCATCCGCTCGCAAAACAAATCAGCTTCCCGCTCCTTACTCTGATATAGGTCTCTACGCTGACCTATTGCAAACCACTATGAACGAAAGAAAAAAATTTCTTCTGGTCACCGCAGCCTTACGACAAGCTAAGATTCCTTATAGATGGGGTTTCCCAACTAAAATTCTAATCCGCAAAGATGATACCACCTATGTTCTTCAAAAACCTGAAGATGTTGAACACCTACCAAAACCCTGGGGGGTGAATGTTCCGACCTCACAATGTTCCCAACCTCCCCCAAGGAAGCCACAAAAACAAACCCAAGATTGGATCCAAACTTGAGATATAATGCGGAACTGTTAAATTTTTCACATCAACCTTTTTTAGGTGGTTTTGGATGGCTCTCCATTAGGCGAACTTTCGGTCCCCCACCCATTTACCAGGCCTGAGCAGCCTGCTAAACTAACTGGTTTTATTTTCTACTTTCAGTATAATTCTAAAAGAGAAATATTACTGTCTTTTCCCTTTGTTCTTCTTCTTTTCTCTTCAAGCCTTATACCTCCTTGCATTGCTATACTACTGAAATTTTATCTCTGCATGATTGTTGGAAAGAAATGTCCTTTACGTAATGTAGGAGATTTATCGTTCTTGGTTTTTGTTTGCCTTTTCAATATGGTCCTTCTAAAATCTCCTGATTTTCCACATGTTTTTGAGCCTAGCATAATCTACCACGATGTCATTTAAAATACTGTCTTTAAATGTTAATGGGCTAAATTCACCATATAAGAGATCCACACTATGGAAGGAAGAACTATCTACAAATGCTGAAATTATTTGTGCCCAAGAGACCCACTTTGCTTCTGCTGCCTGCCCAAACTCTTCCCATAAAAAATTCCCAAAAGTTTTTATGGCATGCTGTCCAAAAAAACAAGTCGGAGTTCTAATAGCCTTCAAAAATTCTCTCCAAATAGATATCATCTTTCAGAAAGCTGACGCTAAAGGTAGATACTTGATTCTAACAGGCTTTCTTAACCATAAACCATTTACCCTCGTCAATTTATATGCACCAAATAATGCCCAACTACGTTTGTTAAATAAGACCATTAAAAAAATAAGGAAACACGAGATGGGAACCCTCATAATTTGTGGGGATTTTAATGCTGCACCAGACAAACTGCTAGACTCGACTAGAGGCTCTCTGAGAACGACTCCCTCTCTACTCCCTTGGATCCACAACAACGCATTATTCAATACCTTTAGATGCCTAAATGCGTCCTCTAAAGAGTTCTCTTTTTATTCACCAAGACACAAATCTTTCTCGAGAATAGATCTAATCTTGGTAAACAGAATAGCTCTCTCCCATATTAAATCGGCTCAGGTGGGGCTTGCCACCTGGTCCGATCCCGCACCTGTTTCAATTTCCATTCTTTTGGGGGAAGAGGAGGAGAGGCCCAAACCCTGGAGAAACAACGAAAAATCTTCCAAATGAAACTTCCAAAAAATCAGGCTATTATTTTATCCACCCTGAAAGAATACCTTGACCACAATGTAACTCCTGAAGTATCTCCAATCACTATCTGGAATGCCCACAAGGCCTTCATTAGAGGGATCTTAATTAAAATTAGCGCTTGACATAAGAGAGAAAAATCCCAACAAATAAACAGCCTCTTAACTCTAATCTCTGTAAAATAACATCAACTCAGTACTCCATCTGATTCTCTCCACAACGAATTATTTACATTAAGACAGAAGCTCAGAAACCAACTTCTAGATAATTACGACAAAGAAATGAGATCTATGCGAGCAACCTTCTATACATCCAACAACAAACCCTCATGCATGATGGCCAATCTAGTCAAGAAAAAAGTACAAAGATCAAAAATCCCATATCTACTTAATCCTCAAAAACAATCTGTAAAAGTATATCATCCTTCACATATTATGGAAATATTTTGTCAATATTACCAAAAATTATATAATTTAAGAGATGATCCTACTACCCCTCAACCTAACGCCGACACCATCCTTAACACCCCTTTAACACTCTCTGAAATTATAGATACTAATAAGTCTCTGAAAACTCATAAGGCCCCAGGCCCTGACAGATTTTCTAACTACTATTATAAACTTTTCCCAGCCCAGCTCACACCACTTCTAGCTCGAGCTTTCAACCAGGGTATTGAATCTGGTTTCTTCCCCTTAGAAATGCTGGAGGCCACAATAGTAACTATTCCAAAACCTGAAAAGGAACCCACCCCTCCCTCCAACTTTAGACCCATATCTCTCTTAAACTGTGAGATAAAAAATATATGCTAAAACGCTAGCACAAAGACTTTTAAATATTTTACCTGATATTGTCCATTCCAACCAGGTAGGTTTCATTAAGGGCAGACAGGCCTCGGACGGAACTAGAAGAATACTCAACCTCTTATACAAACTTGAAGCTGCACATTCCCCATCAGTCCTGGTTGCCTTAGATGCTGAAAAAGCATTCGATAGGCTTCATTGGGAGTATGCTTTTGCCACTTTAATATATTTAAAGCTATACGTGCTCTTTACACCTCCCCTTCAGCAAAAGTCTTGGCAGATGGTATGCTATCTGCTCTCTTTTTCATCTCCAACGCCACTCGCCAAGGATGCCCACTTTCTCCTATATTATTCACCCTAGTTATGGAATCCCTAGCGGAACATATAAAAAATAACTCCAATATTCAGGGAATATATGCTGGCTCTAGACAACACAAAATCAGTTTATTCGCTGATGACATCTTACTCACATTATCAAATCCTATTTCTTCTTTAAGAGCAATCCAAAACAACGCTGCTTAAATTCTCTGAAACATCCTACTACAAATTAAATATTACCAAATCACAAATATTAGGTATCGAGGTTAAAGAAGATCTGAAAATGATATACAAAAAGAATCCCCCTTTCAGTGGCAGTCTAAGAGTGTTCCGTACCTAGGTATAAATTTATGTTTTCCCACTTTAGACCTCATCTCAGTAAATTTCCCACTATTACTTGCAGACATCCAAAAAGAAATAGATTCATTGCGCACTTCTTCTCTATCATGGCTAGGCCGGGTCACCACATACAAAATGTTGATACTACCAAAAATCCTCCACTACTTTCGAACTCTACCTATACCAATCCCCAAATCTTCTCTAAACAGCTTTCAAAAACAACTATCCAATTTTGTATGTCAAAATAAAAAAAACAAGAATTGCATTATCTAGCCTATCACTAAACAGGTTTCAAGGTGGTTTAGGTCTCCCCAACCTAGAATCCTATCGTAAGTCTACTGTCCTCAGTATTTTAACTTCCTGGACAAGACACAATTCTAAAGTAAGTTGGCCTGCATTAGAACTTGACTTTAATAGACAAAAATCCTTGAAGCTTCTACTGATTGCCTCCATTATTGGAACTGTCTACCCTTCACTCCTGAAAGCTTTGTGTATTTTCAGACTCTCTCCCCCAATGAGAGCATCTGTGGAAGCTTGGATGGATCTTTTTCTTAAAGCTGAAAAAAATATAACTAAACCCCTTTTAAAAATTCCCCTCGAAACTCTGGAATTTTTCATCCCCAACTTGTATTTAAGACATTGGACTAAACTTAAAAGTCCCAGAGATAATCTACTCCTTTTTAGAGGGTTCCCAAGCTAAAACAAATACTCAACTATTTTATGATATTTTCTCTGGAGACTTGAGACCCTCCGGGAAATGCCACCTCATAAACTGGGGAAGGGATATAGGCCAAAAAATATCTACTGATCAATGGCTCAAAGCATTTAGATGGGTTCGGCAATCTTCACAGGGTGCTAGTCTGATTGAAACCCATATAAAGCTTCTAACACGATGGTATTACACCCCTTCTCTATTAGCTGAGAGGGGCTTGACCGCTAGCGACAGATGCTGGAGAAACTTTAAAAAGCAGGGCTCCCTCCTTCACATTTTTTGGTCATGCCCTTTTCTGACGCCTTTCTGGAGAGATGTTTATAACCATATTCATAAGATATCGGGCCTTGCTCTCCCTTTCACACCCGACATAGCCTTATTATTCCTGGCTGCCGAAAAAATCTACCCCCCTTTGAAAAAATTGATAGGTCATATACTACTGGCAGCTAAATCCCTCACAGCTAGAAAATGGAAATCTGAAACAATACCGACCTTACAAGAACTCACTCATTTAGTGTCGGAACATAGCCTATATGAAAAGATTATAGCTAGAGATGAGCGAGCACCAAAATGCTCGGGTGCTCGTTACTCGGGACGAAATTATCGCGATGCTCGAGGGTTCGTTTCGAGTAACGAACCCCATTGAAGTCAATGGGCGACCCGAGCATTTTTGTATATTGCCGATGCTCGCTAAGGTTTTCATTTGTGAAAATCTGGGCAATTCAAGAAAGTGATGGGAATGACACAGCAATGGATAGGGCAGGCGAGGGGCAACATGTTGGGCTGCATCTCAAGTTCCCAGGTCCCACTATTAAGCCACAATAGCGGCAAGAGTGCCCCCCCCCTCCCAACAACTTTTACTTCTGAAAAGACCTCATTAGCAATGCATACCTTAGCTAAGCACCACACTACCTCCAACAAAGCACAATCACTGCCTGCATGACACTCCGCTGCCACTTCTCCTGGGTTACATGCTGCCCAACCCCCCCCGCACGACCCAGTGTCCACAGCGCACACCAAATTGTCCCTGCGCAGCCTTCAGCTACCCTCATGCCACGCCACACTCATGTCTATTTATAAGTGCGTCTGCCCTGAGGAGGAACCGCAGGCACACACTGCAGAGGGTTGGCACGGCTAGGCAGCGACCCTCTTTAAAAGGGGCGGGGCGATAGCCCACAATGCTGTACAGAAGCAATGAGAAATATAATCCTGTGCCACCGCCATCAGGAGCTGCACACGTGGGCATAGCAATGGGGAACCTATGTGTCACACACTATTCATTCTGTCAAGGTGTCTGCATGCCCCAGTCAGAGCGCGTTTTTTTATAAATAGTCACAGGCAGGTACAACTCCGCAATGGGAATTCCGTGTGCACCCACAGCATGGGTGGCTTCCTGGAACGTACCGGCGGTACATAAATGTATCCCATTGCATTGCTCATCACAGCTGAGGTAATGTCGTGCTTAATGCAGGTGGGCTTTGGCCCACACTGCATGCCCCAGTCAGACTGGGGTTCTTTAGAAGTGGGCACATGCAGTTACAACTCCCTGTGGACCCACAGCATGGGAGGATGCCAGGAAGCCACTGGCGGTACATAAATATATCCCATTGCAGTGCCCAACACAGCTGAGGTAATGTCGTGCTTAATGCAGGTGGGCTTCGGCCCACACTGCATGCCCCAGTCAGACTAGGGTTCTTTAGAAGAGGACACATGCAGTTACAACTCCGTGTGGACCCACGGCATGGGTGGCTCCCTGGAACCCACCGGCGGTACATAAATATATCCCATTGCAGTGCCCAACACAGCTGATGTCACGTCAGCTGTAATGCAGGTGGGCTAAAAATTCATTTGATTACACTGTAGGCGAGGGCCCCCAAAAATTGGTGTACCAACAGTACTAATGTACCTCAGAAAAATTGCCCATGCCCAACCAAGAGGGCAGGTGAAATCCATTAATCGCTTTGGTTAATGTGGCTTAATTGGTAACTAGGCCTGGAGGCAGCCGAGTTAAAATAAAAATTGGTTCAGGTGAAAGTTTCAACACTTTAATGAGCATTGAAACGTATAAAAATTGTTTACAAAAATTATATGACTGAGCCTTGTGGGCCTAAGAAAAATTGCCCGTTCGGCGTGATTATGTGAGGTTTCAGGAGGAGGAGCAGGAGGAGGAGGAGGAATATTATACACATATTGATGAAGCAAAAAGGTCCCTGTTTTTGATGGTGATAGAGAACGATGCTTCCATCCGTGGGTGCAGCCTACGTATTGCTTAGGTATCGCTGCTGTCCACTGGTGAAGAAGAGAAGTCTGGAGAAATCCTGGCTTTGTTCATCTTGATGAGTGTAAGCCTGTCGGCACTGTCGGTTGACAGGTGGGTACGCTTATCCGTGATGATTCCCCCAGCCACACTAAACACACTCTCTGACAAGACGCTAGCCGCAGGACAAGCAAGCACCTCCAGGGCATACAGCGCGAGTTCAGGCCACGTGTCCAGCTTCGACACCCAGTAGTTGTAGGGGGCAGAGGCGTCACCGAGGACGGTCGTGCGATCGGCTACGTACTCCCTCACCATCCTTTTACAGTGCTCCCGCCAACTCAACCTTGACTGGGGACCGGTGACACAGTCTTGCTGGGGAGCCAGAAAGCTGGCAAAGGCCTTGGATAATGGTCCCCTAACTGCGCTGTACATGCTGCCTGATCTCTGCGCCTCCCCTGCTACCTGGCCCTCGGAACTGCGCCTTCGGCCACTAGCGCTGTCGGATGGGAAGTTTACCATCAGTTTGTCCACTAGCGCCCTGTGGTATAGCATCATTCTCGAACCCCTTTCCTCTTCGGGAATGAGAGTGGAAAGGTTCTCCTTATACCGTGGGTCGAGCAGTGTGTACACCCAGTAATCCGTAGTGGCCAGAATGCGTGTAACGCAAGGGTCACGAGAAAGGCATCCTAACATGAAGTCAGCCATGTGTGCCAGGGTACCTGTACGCAACACATGGCTGTCCTCACTAGGAAGATCACTTGCAGGATCCTCCTCCTCCTCCTCCTCCTCCTCCTCCTCCTCTGGCCATACACGCTGAAAGGATGACAGGCAAGCAGCATGTGTACCCTCAGCAGTGGGCCAAGCTGTCTCTTCCCCCTCCTCCTCATGCTCCTCCCCCTCCTCCTCCTCCTCCTCTGGCCATACACGCTGAAAGGATGACAGGCAAGCAGCATGTGTACCCTCAGCAGTGGGCCAAGCTGTCTCTTCCCCCTCCTCCTCATGCTCCTCCCCCTCCTCCTCCTCCTCAACGCGCTGAGATATAGACATGAGGGTGCTCTGACTATCCAGCGACATACTGTCTTCCCCCGCCTCCGTTTCCGAGTGCAAAGCGTCTGCCTTTATGCTTTGCAGGGAACTTCTCAAGAGGCATAGCAGAGGAATGGTGACGCTAATGATTGCAGCATCCCCGCTCAGCATCTGGGTAGACTCCTCAAAGTTTCCAAGGACCTGGCAGATGGCTGCCAACCAGGCCCACTCTTCTGTAAATAATTGAGGAGGCTGACTCCCACTATGCCGCCCATGTTGGAGTTGGTATTCCGCAATAGCTCTACGCTGCTCATAAAGTCTGGCCAACATGTGGAGCGTAGAGTTCCACCGTGTGGGCACGTCGCACAGCAATCGGTGCACTGGCAGATGAAACCGATGTTGCAGGGTCCGCAGGGTGGCAGCGTCCGTCTTGGAGTTGCGGAAATGTGCGCTGACCCGGCGCACCTTTCCGAGCAGGTATGACAAGTGTGGGTAGGTTTTCAGAAAGCGCTGAACCACCAAATTAAAGACATGGGCCAGGCATGGCACGTGCGTGAGGCTGCCGAGCTGCAGAGCCGCCACCAGGTTATGGCCGTTGTCACACACGACCATGCCCGGTTGGAGGCTCAGCGGCGCAAGCCAGCGGTCGGTCTGCTCTGTCAGACCCTGCAGCAGTTCGTGGGCCGTGTGCCTCTTCTCTCCTAAGCTGAGTAGTTTCAGCACGGCCTGCTGACGCTTGCCCACCACTGTGCTGCCATGCCGCGCGACATCGACTGCTGGCGACGTGCTGCTGCTGCTGACACATCTTGATTGCGAGACAGAGGTTGCGTAGGAGGAGGAGGAGGGTGGTTTAGTGGAGGAAGCATACACCGCCGCAGATACCACCACCGAGCTGGGGTACGCAATTCGGGGGGGTGGGTAGGACGTGAGCGGTCCCAGGCTCTCACTCTGTCCCAGCCTCCACTAAATTCACCCAATGTGCCGTCAGGGAGATAAGGTGGCCCTGCCCGCCTGTGCTTGTCTACGTGTCTGTTGTTAAGTGGACCTTGGCAGCAACCGCGTTGGTGAGGGCGCGTACAATGTTGCGGGAGACGTGGTTGTGCAGAGCTGGGACGGCACATCGGGAAAAGTAGTGGCGACTGGGAACCGAGTAGCGCGGGGTCGCCGCCGCCATCATGCTTTTGAAAGCCTCCGTTTCCACAAGCCTATACGGCAGCATCTCCAGGCTGATCAATTTGGCAATGTGCACGTTTAACGCTTGAGCGTGCGGGTGCGTGGCGGCATACTTGCGCTCGCGCTCAATCAGTGGCGCTAGCGACGTCTGGACGCTGCGCTGAGAGACATTGCTGGATGGGGCCGAGGACAGCGGAGGTGAGGGTGTGGGTGCAGGCCAGGAGACGGTAGTGCCTGTGTCCTGAGAGGGGGGTTGGATCTCAGTGGCAGGTTGGGGCACAGGGGGAGAGGCAGTGGTGCAAAATGGAGGCGGTGAACGGCCTTCGTCCCACCTTGTGGGGTGCTTGGCCATCATATGCCTGCGCATGCTGGTGGTGGTGCCTCCCCAGCTGATCTTGGCGCGACAAAGGTTGCACACCACTGTTCGTCGGTCGTCAGGCATCTCTGTGAAAAACTGCCACACCGTTGAGCACCTTGACATCTCCAGGGTGGCATGGCGCGAGGGGGCGCTTTGGGAAACAGTTGGTGGATTATTCGGTCTGGCCCTGTCTCTACCCCTGGCCACCGCACTGGCTCGGCCTGTGCCCACACCCTGACTTGGGCCTCCGCGTCCTCGCCTGCGTCCACGTCCTCTAGGCCTACCCCTACCCCTCAGCATGGTGTATTACCAGTAGTGCAGAAACAGAACGCTGTAATTAAATGTGCCGCTTATTGGCCTGTGGTTGGAGGCTGACTTCGCTTACGGAACGCCAGGAAATAATTTTGCGCAAGCCTGCTGTAACACTTAGCTGGCTGCGTATGAATTTGGAGGACTACTACACCCAGCAGAGACCCAGAACACTGAGGACAGTGACAGGCAGCCCAAATAGATTTTTTTCCCCAAATGTTTTTGCAAAGGCCCACTGCCTATATTCAATCAATATGTCTTCTGTCCCTGCCTCACCGCTACTGGCCCTGGAGTATGTCAAAGAACTGCAGAGTGTTGCACTGTGGACTGCAATACAGCGGTGATTTAACAGCCCAGACAGAGCCAGGAAATAATTTTGCGCAAGCCTGCTGTAACACTTAGCTGGCTGCGTATGAATTTGGAGGACTACTTCACCCAGCAGAGACCCAGAACACTGAGGACAGTGACAGGCAGCCCAAATAGATTTTTTTCCCCAAATGTTTTTGCAAAGGCCCACTGCCTATATTCAATCAATATGTCGTCTGTCCCTGCCTCACCGCTACTGGCCCTGGAGTATGTCAAAGAACTGCAGAGTGTTGCACTGTGGACTGCAATACAGCGGTGATTTAACAGCCCAGACAGAGCCAGGAAATAATTTTGCGCAAGCCTACTGTAACACTTAGCTGGCTGCGTATGAATTAGGAGGACAACTACACCGAGCACAGACTCACAACACTGAGGACAGTCTTAGGCAGCCCAAATAGATTTTTTTGCCCAAATGTTTTTGCAAAGGCCCACTGCCTATATTCAATCAATATGTCTTCTGTCCCTGCCTAACCACCACTTCTGGCCCTGGAGTATTACTGCAGGGCGCAATGCTCTGCACGGCCGATATACCAAAAAAAAAAAAGTGCAACACTGCAAAAAGCAGCCTCCACAGTACTGCACACGGTTAGATGTGGCCCTAAGAAGGACCGTTGGGGTTCTTGAAGCCTAAAATACTCCTAACGCTCTCCCTATAGCAGCTCCACCAAGACAGCACATTCCCTCCTCTATGTCAGAACGCATCTGTGGCGAGCCGCGGGAGGGGCCGATTTTTATACTCAGGTGACACCTGATCTCGCCAGCCACTCACTGCAGGGGGGTGGTATAGGGCTTGAACGTCGCAGGGGGAAGTTGTAATGCCTTCCCTGTCTTTGTATTGGCCAGAAAAGCACGCTAACGTCTCAGAGATGAAAGTGAAAGTAACTCGAACATCGCGTGGTACTCGTCACGAGTAACGAGCATCTCGAACACGCTAATACTCGAACGAGTATCAAGCTCGGACGAGTACGTTCGCTCATCTCTAATTATAGCCCTTAGAAACAATGACATTGTAAGAAATGACATGATGTGGAAACCATGGACAACTCTATTCTCTTGCTAATATAGAGATTTTGGTGGACCTCACAGTTAATGTTTAAGGATTTTCTGTTCTCAACCTTTCTGACTTACCCTACTAAATATCCTCTCACCTCCCTCCCCACCTCTACCCTTCCCAAATTCATTCATATATCCTTTGATAATAAAGCTGAGCATTTGTTTGCATGTGTTGAAAAAAAAATTACGAGATGTATTCAAACCTTACAAAATTTCATACCTAGATTGACAATTATAAGTTTTTGATGTCTTGTGATTCTTCTTTATATGCTATATATCCATGCTCTGTAACTATAATGTTGCATAAAATCAATAAAAACTTGCAGCTGAAGTCCCTTGCAGCTGGAAAAGGTCGAACGGACACTCCAATGGACTAGATACAAATATGCAAACAAACCAAATAGGGTATTAGTAGCAATATTGCGAGATACACAAAGGCTTACACTGATAAAGATGAACAAAGCCTGGATTTCCCCAGACTTCTCTTCTCCACCAGCGGACAGCAGCGATACCTAAGCAATACGTAGGCTGCACCTGCGGATGGAAGCATCGTTCTCTATCACCATAAAAACGGGGACCTTTTAGCTTCATCAATCTGTGTATTATATTCATCCTCCTCCTGAAACCTCACGTAATCACGCCGAACGGGCAATTTTTCTTAGGCCCACAAGGCTCAGTCATATTACTTTTGTAAACAATGTTTATACATTTCAATTCTCATTAAAGCGTTGAAACTTGCACCTGAACCAATTTTTATTTTAACTGGGCTGCCTCCAGGCCTAGTTACAAATTAAGCCACAGTAACCAAAGCGATTAATGGGTTTCACCTGCCCTCTTGGTTGAGCATGGGCAATTTTTCTGAGGTACATCAGTACTGTTGGTACACCAATTTTTTGGGGCCCTCGCCTACAGTGTAATCCTAGTAATTTTTATGGGCTTCGCCTGCACTCATGGTACAGCAAGGTGTGTGGGGTTGGCCTACACTTTTGCTACATAAATGTAACTGGGGCCTTGTCTATACTGCAATTACTGAAATGTGAAAGAGACTGTTATCTCTCTAAACTGCTGCAACGGGAATGTTACTGTGGCCTGTCTTGACTGCTACTACTACTGAAATGGAACTAATACTGTGCTCCCCCTATACTGCTGCTTCGGAATTGTTACCGGGGCCTGTCCTGACTGCTACTATTACTGAAATGGAACTAATACTGTGCTCCCCCTATACTGCTGCTTTAGTTTTAGTTTAGTTCCCATCGCGGTACTTTACCTGTCTGCCACTAAGACACTGAGTGACTTGGAAAGGGGGCATAGTGCAGATGGCTTTCCCCTTGCAGTGTCGATTGAGCCACCTGACATCTAGACAGAATAAACACTGTGTGGGCACATGGATTCCCCATCGCTACGTAACTCTTGGCGACATTTGCAGCTCCTGACGGAGGTGGCACAGGATTGGAATGAAAATCGAACGTCGATTTGTCAGTGATTCTCAACTGCATTGTGGGCTATCGCCCCGCCCCTTTTAAAGAGGGTCGCCACCTGCCCTGCTAACCCTCTGCAGTGTGTGCCTCCGGTTCCTCCTCATCACAGAGGCAATTATAAATTCACATGAGGGTGGTGTGGCTATGAAGTGAGCGTGTGGCATGGGGGCAGCTGAAGGGAGCACAGTGACACTTTTGTGTGTGCAGCAGACGCTGGGTCATGTGGGGCGGTTGGGCAGCATGTTACCCAGGAGAAGTGGCAGCGGAGTGTCATGCAGGCAGTGATTGTGCTTTGTTGGAGGTAGTGTGGTGCTTAGCTAAGGTATGCCTTGCTAAGGAGGGTTTATAGAGGCACCCTTGCCGCTATTGTGGCTTAATAGTGGGACCTGGGAACTTGAGATGCAGCCCAACATGTAGCCCCTCGCCTGCCCTATCCGTTTCTGTGTCGTTCCCATCACTTTCTTGAATTTCCCAGATTTTCACAAATGAAAACCTTAGCGGAGCATAGGTCCCATACAAAAATGCTTGGGTCACCCATTGACTTCAATGGGGTTCGTTACTCGAAACGAACCCTCGAGCATCGCGGGAAGTTCGACTCGAGTAACGAGCACCCGAGCATTTTGATGCTCACTCATCTCTAACAATTATAAGTTTTTGATGTCTTGTGATTCTTCTATATATGCTATATATCCATGCTCTGTAACTATAATGTTGCATAAAATCAATAAAAACTTATTGTTTAAAAAAAAAAGTTGCAGCTGAAGTCCCTTGCAGCTGGAAAAGGTCGAACGGACACTCCAATGGACTAGATACAAATATTACAAATATGCAAACAAACTAGATAGGGTATTAGCAGCAATATTGCGAGATACACAAAGGCTGAAATGGGTATTTAAGCTCTAAACCCCCCATAATACCACCAACACAAACCCAGATAAGATTTATAACACATTTGCTAACTTTTACGTGCCTTTATATAAGAAATATATATTCTGTAGTAAAAGTAAAGGCAGACCCCTGTAACATTTCTGTAGCAGAAGTATAGGCAGACCCCAGGAACATTTCTGCAGCAGAAGTATAGGCAGACCCCAGTAAAATTCCTGCAGCAAAGGTATAGGCAGACCCCTGTAACATTTCTGTAGCAGAAGTATAGGCAGACCCCAGTAACATTTCTGTAGTAAAAGTATAGGCGGACCCCTGTAACATTTCTGTAGCAGAAGTATAGGCAGACCCCTGTAACATTTCTGTAGTAAAAGTATAGGCGGACCCCAGTAATATTTCTGTAGTAAAAGTAGAGTCAGACCCCAGTAACATTTCTGTAGTAATGGTATAGGCAGACCCCAGTAACATTTCTGTTGCAGAAGTATAGGCATACCCCAGTAACATTCCTGTAGCTGTATTCAAAACTTACAAAATTTCATACCTAGATTGACAATTATTAGAGATGAGCGAGCATACTCGTCCGAGCTTGATGCTCGTTCGAGCATTAGGGTACTCGAGATGCTCGTTACTCGAGACGAGCACCACGCGGTGTTCGAGTCACTTCCATTTTCTTCCCAGAAAAGTTTGTGCCGTTTTCTGGCCAAAAGAAACACAGGGAAGGCATTACAACTTCCTCCTGTGAAGTTCCAGCCCTATCCCACCCCCCTGCAATGAGTGGCTGGGAAGATCAGGTGACACCCGAGTATGTAAACTGGGGCTGGCCGCGGCTCGCCACAGATGCACGCTGAGAGACATTAGGGAAAGTGCCGTCCTGCTGTAGCTGCTATAGGGAGAGTGTTAGGCTGTTATCTTCGTCTTAAGGAACCCCAACGGTCCTTCTTAGGGCCACATCTGACCGTGTGCAGTACCGTTGAGGCTGCTTTTAGCAGTTTTGCACATTTTTTTTTTGTATATCGGGCGTGCAGACCATAGTGTCCTCAGTCTGCAGTCATTTTACTGAGTATAGGGGCAGTACTGGTGAGGCAGGGACAGTGGTACAGGGAAAGAGATGTACTGGCTATATAGGCAGTGGGCTTTTTCAAAAAAATTTGAAAAAAAATCTTTGGGCTGACTGTGACCGTGTTCAGTTTACTGCGTGTCTGCTGGGGGTAGTAGTCGCTCACTATTACCCAACTAGGTGTTACTGCAGCCTTGCGCATAATTATTTCTGGCTGCACTGTGCTTTCAATAACCACAGTCATCCTCCAACAGGGAAATCCATATACAGGCTATATAGGCAGTGGGCTTTTTCCCAAAAACTGGAAAAAAATACTATATTTGGGCTGCTTGTGACCGTCTTCAGTTTACTGCGTGTGTGCTGGGGGTACTGGTCGCTCATTATTACCCAGCTAAGCCTGTGACCGTCTACAGTTTACTGCGTGTCTGCTGGGGGTAGTAGTTACTCATTAATACCCAGCCTTGCGCATAATTATTTCTGTCTGCACTGTGCTTTCAATAACCACAGTCATCCTCCAACAGGGAAATCCATATACAGGCTATATAAGCAGTGGGCTTTTTCCCAAAAAATTGGAAAAAAATACTATATTTGGGCTGCCTGTGACCGTCTTCAGTTTACTGCAAGTGTGCTGGGGGTAGTAGTTGCTCATTATTACCCAGCTAAGCCTGTGACCGTCTTCAGTTTACTGTGTGTGTGCTGCGGGTAGTAGTCGCTCATTATTACCCAGCTAAGCCTGTGACTGTCTACAATTTACTGCGTGTCTGCTGGGGGTAGTAGTCGCTCATTATTACCCAGCCTTGCGCATAATTTTTTCTGGCTGCACTGTGCTTTCAATAACCACAGTCATCCTCCAACAGGGAAATCCATATACAGGCTATATAGGCAGCTAAGCCTGTGACTGTCTACAGTTTACTGCGTGTCTGCTGGGGGTAGTAGTCGCTCATTATTACCCAGCCTTGCGCATAATTTTTTCTGGCTGCACTGTGCTTTCAATAACCACAGTCATCCTCCAACAGGGAAATCCATATACAGGCTATATAGGCATTAAGCTTTTTCCCAAAAATACTATATTTGGGCTGCCTGTGACCGTCTTCAGTTTACTGCGTGTGTGCTGGGGGTAGTAGTCGCTCATTATTACCCAGCTAAGCCTGTGACCGTCTTCAGTTTACTGCGTGTCTGCTGGGGGTAGTAGTCGCTCATTATTACCCAGCTAAGCGTTACAGCAGGCTTGCGCATAATTGTTTCCTGGCTCTGCTGTGTGCGTTACATGATCGCCGTCATCCCGCCAGAGGGAAATAGTATACATATATACGCTGCATACGGTGTCTGTCTGGTTTTTCACCTCACCCTTTTAAAAAATTGAAGCAAAATACTTAAGGCCTACCACTGGCCTTTGGCCACTTGACTGGTTCTGCCCTGTGAATTCCAGTAGCTCAGTCATACGCACCTAGGTCTGACTACAGGCTTGCGCATAATTGTTTCCTGGCTTTGCTGTGTCCGTTACATGATCACCGTCATCCCGCCAGAGGGAAAGAGTATACATATATATACGCTGCGTACGGTGTCTGTCTGTTTTTTTACCTCACCATTTTAAAAAATTGAAGCAAAATACTTAAGGCCTACCACTGGCCTTTGGCCACTTGACTAGTTCTGCCCTGTGAATTCCAGTAGCTCAGTCATACGCACCTAGGTCACACTACAGGCTTGCGCATAATTGTTTCCTGGCTCTGCTGTGCGTTCCGACAAGCGAAGTCAGCCTCCAACCACAGGCCAATAAGCGGCACATTTAATTACAGCGTTCTGTTTCTGCTCTACTCGTAATACACCATGCTGAGGGGTAGGGGTAGGCCTAGAGGACGTGGACACGGGCGAGGACGCGGAGGCCCAAGTCAGGGTGTGGGCACAGGCCGAGCTCCTGGTCCAGGTGTATCGCAGCCGACTGCTGCGGGATTAGGAGAGAGACAAGTTTCTGGGGTCCCCAGATTCATCTCACAATTAATGGGTCCACGCGGTAGACCTTTATTAGAAACTGAGCAGTGTGAGCAGGTCCTGTCGTGGATGGCAGAAAGTGCATCCAGCAAACTATCCACCATCAGCACCCAGTCTTCTACGCAGTCCACTGCTGCATCCCTGAATCCTCTTGCTGCTGCTCCTCCCTTCTCCCAGCCTTCTCCCTCCCAACAAATGACACATTCAGAAGAGCAGGCAGGCTCCCAGGAACTGTTCTCAGGTCCCGGCCTTGAGTGGGCAAAAATGGATCCTCTATCACCTGAGGAGTTTCTCATGACCGATGCCCAACCTTTGGAAAGTTCCCAGGATCCGGGTGAGGAGACTGAGGACTTCCGGCAACTGTCTCAAGAGCTTTCAGTGGGTGAGGAGGACGATGACGATGAGACACAGTTGTCTATCAGTGAGGTAGTAGTAAGGGCAGTAAGTCTGAGGGAGGAGCGCACAGAGGATTCGGAGGAAGAGCAGCTGGACGATGAGGTGACTGACCCCACCTGGTTTGCTAAGTCTACTGAGGACAGGTCTTCAGAGGGGGAGGCAAGTGCAGCAGCAGGGCAGGTTGGAAGAGGCAGTGCGGTGGCCAGGGGTAGAGGCAGGGCCAGACCGAATAATCCACCAACTGTTTCCCAAAGCGCCCCCTCGCGCCATGCCACCCTGCAGAGGCCGAGGTGCTCAAAGGTGTGGCAGTTTTTCACTGAGAGTGCAGACGACCGACGAACTGCGGTGTGCAAGGTTTGTCGCACCAAGATCAGCCGGGGAGCCACCACCACCAGCCTCACCACCACCAGCATGCGCAGGCATATGATGGCCAAGCACCCCACAAGGTGGGACGAAGGCCATTCACCGCCTCCGGTTTGCACCACTGCCTCTCCCCCTGTGCCCCAACCTGCCACTGAGATCCAACCCCCCTCTCAGGACACAGGCACGACCGTCTCCCGGCCTGCACCCACACGCTCACCTCCGCTGTCCTTGGCCCCATCCAGCAATGTCTCTCAGCGCAGCGTCCAGCCGTCGCTAGCGCAACTGTTTGAGCGCAAGCGCAAGTACGCCGCCATGCACCCGCACGCTTAAGCGTTAAACGTGCACATAGCCAAATTGATCAGCCTGGAGATGCTGCCGTATAGGCTTGTGGAAACGGAGGCTTGCAAAAGCATGATGGTGGCGGCGGCCCCGCGCTACTCTGTTCCCAGTCGCCACTACTTTTCCCGATGTGCCGTCTCAGCCCTGCACGACCACGTCTCCCGCAACATTGTACGCGCCCTCACCAACGCGGTTACTGGCAAGGTGCACTTAACAATGGACACGCACAGGCGGGCAGGGCCACTATATCTCCCTCACGGCACATTGGGGGAATTTAGTGGAGGCTGGGACCGATTCAGAGCCTGGGACCGCTCATGTCCTACCCACCCCCAGAATTCAGGGCCCCAGCTTGGTGCTGGTATCTGCGGCGGTGTATGCTTCCTCCACTAAACCACCCTCCTCCTCCTCCTACGCAACCTCTGTCTCGCAATCAAGATGTGTCAGCAGCAGCACGTCGCCAGCAGTCAGTGTCACTCGGCGTGGCAGCACAGCGGTGGGCAAGCGTCAGCAGGCCGTGCTGAAACTACTCAGCTCAGGAGAGAAGAAGCTCACGGCCCACGAACTGCTGCAGGGTCTGACGGAGCAGACCGACCGCTGGCTTTCGCCGCTGAGCCTCCAACCGGGCATGGTCGTGTGTGACAACGGCCGTAACCTATTGGCGGCTCTGCAGCTCGGCAGCCTCACGCACGTGCCATGCCTGGCCCACGTCTTTAATATGGTGGTTCAGCGGTTTCTGAAAAGCTACCCACACTTGTCAGACCTTCTCGGAAAGGTGCGCCGGGTCAGCACACATTTCCGCAAGTCCAACACGGACGCTGCCACCCTGCGGACCCTGCAATATCGGTTTAATCTGCCAGTGCACCGACTGCGGTATGATGTGCCCACACGGTGGAACTGTACGCTCCACATGTTGGCCAGGCTCTATGAGCAGCGTAGAGCTATAGTGGAATACCAACTCCAACATGGGCAGCGTAGTGGGAGTCAGACTCCTCAATTCTTTACAGAAGAGTGGGCCTGGTTGGCAGACATCTGCCAGGTCCTTGGAAACTTTGAGGAGTCTACCCAGATGGTGAGCGGCGATGCTGTAATCAATAGCGTCACCATTCCTCTGCTATGCCTCTTGAGAAGTTCCCTGCAAAGCATAAAGGCAGACGCTTTGTGCTTGGAAACGGAGGCGGGGGAAGACAGTATGTCGCCGGATAGTCAGAGCACCCTCATGTCTATATCTCAGCGCGTTGAGGAGGAGGAAGAGGAGGAGGAGGGGGAGGAGCCTGAGGAGGAGCAGGGGAAGAGACAGCCGGGCCCACTGCTGAGGGTACCCATGCTGCTTGCCTATCATCCTTTCAGCGTATATGCCCTGAGGAGGAGGGGGAGGAGGAGGATCCTGAAAGTGATTTTCCTAGTGAGGACAGCCATGTGTTGCGTACAGGTACCCTGGCACACATGGCTGACTTCATGTTAGGATGCCTTTCTCGTGACCCTCGCGTTAGACGCATTCTGGCCACTACGGATTACTGGGTGTACACACTGCTCGACCCACGGTATAAGGAGAACCTTTCCACTCTCCTACCTGAAAAGGAAAGGGGTTCGAGAGTGATGCTATACCACAGGACCCTGGTAGACAAACTGATGGTAAAATTCCCATCCGACAGCGCTAGTGGCAGAAGGCGCAGTTCCGAGGGCCAGGTAGCAGGGGAGGCGCGAAGATCAGGCAGCATGTACAGCGCAGGCAGGAGAACATTATCCAAGGCCCTTGCCAGCTTTATGGCTCCCCAGCAAGACGGTGTCACCGCTCCCCAGTCAAGGCTGAGTCGGCGGGAGCACTGTAAAAGGATGGTGAGGGAGTACGTAGCCGATTGCACGACCGTCCTCCGTGACCCCTCTGCTCCCTACAACTACTGGGTGTCGAATCTGGACACGTGGCCTGAACTCGCGCTGTATGCCCTGGAGGTGCTTGCTTGCCCTGCGGCTAGCGTCTTGTCAGAGAGGGTGTTTAGTGCAGCTGGGGGAATCATCACGGATAAGCGTAGCCACCTGTCAACCGACAGTGCCGACAGGCTTACACTCATAAAGATGAACAAAGCCTGGATTTCCCCAGATTTCTCTTCTCCACCAGCGGACAGCAGCGGTACCTAAACAATACGTAGGCTGCACCCGCGGATGGAAGCATCGTTCTCTATCACCATAAAAACAGGGACCTGTTAGCTTCATCAATCTGTGTATTATATTCATCCTCCTCCCGAAACCTCACGTAATCACGCCGAATGGGCAATTTTTCTTAGGCTCACAAAGCTCAGTCATATTACTTTTGTAAACAATGTTTATACATTTCAATTCTCATTAAAGCGTTGAAACTTGCACCTGAACCAATTTTTATTTTAACTGGGCTGCCTCCAGGCCTAGTTACAAATTAAGCCACAGTAACCAAAGCGATTAATGGGTTTCACCTGCCCTCTTGGTTGGGCATGGGCAATTTTTCTGAGGTACATTAGTACTGTTGGTACACCAATTTTTTGGGGCCCTCGCCTACAGTGTAATCCTAGTAATTTTTATGGGCTTCGCCTGCACTCATGGTACAGCAAGGTGTGTGGGGTTGGCCTACACTTTTGCTACATAAATGTAACTGGGGCCTTGTCTATACTGCAATTACTGAAATGTGAAAAAGACTGTTATCTCTCTAAACTGCTGCAACGGGAATGTTACTGTGGCCTGTCTTGACTGCTACTACTACTGAAATGGAACTAATACTGTGCTCCCCCTATACTGCTGCTTCGGAATTGTTACCGGGGCCTGTCCTGACTGCTACTATTACTGAAATGGAACTAAGACTGTGCTCCCCCTATACTGCTGCTTTAGTTTTAGTTTAGTTCCCATTGCGGTACTTTACCTGTCTGCCACTAAGACACTGAGTGACTTGGAAAGGGGGCATAGTGCAGATGGCTTTCCCCTTGCAGTGTCGATTGAGCCACCTGTAATCTAGACAGAATGAACACTGTGTGGGCACATGGATTCCCCATCGCTACGTAACTCTTGGCGACATTTGCAGCTCCTGACGGAGATGGCACAGGATCGGAATGAAAATCGAACGTCGATTTGTCAGTGATTCTCAACTGCATTGTGGGCTATCGCCCCGCCCCTTTTAAAGAGGGTCGCTACCTGGCCCTGCTAACCCTCTGCAGTGTGTGCCTCCGGTTCCTCCTCATCACAGAGGCAATTATAAATTCACATGAGGGTGGTGTGGCTATGAAGTGAGCGTGTGGCATGGGGGTAGCTGAAGGGAGCGCAGTGACACTTTTGTGTGTGCAGCAGACGCTGGGTCATGTGGGGCAGTTGGGCAGCATGTTACCCAGGAGAAGTGACAGCGGAATGTCATGCAGGCAGTGATTGTGCTTTGTTGGAGGTAGTGTGGTGCTTAGCTAAGGTATGCCTTGCTAAGGAGGGTTTTTCAGAAGTAAAATAGCGGCACCCTTGCCGCTATTGTGGCTTAATAGTGGGAGCTGGGAACTTGAGATGCAGCCCAACATGTAGCCCCTCGCCTGCCCTATCCGTTTCTGTGTCGTTCCCATCACTTTCTTGAATTTCCCAGATTTTCACAAATGAAAACCTTAGCGGAGCATAGGTCCCATACAAAAATGCTCGGGTCGCCCATTGACTTCAATGGGGTTCGTTACTCGAAACGAACCCTCGAGCATCGCGGGAAGTTCGACTCGAGTAACGAGCACCCGAGCATTTTGGTGCTCGCTCATCTCTAACAATTATAAGTTTTTGATGTCTTGTGATTCTTCTATATATGCTATATATCCATGCTCTGTAACTATAATGTTGCATAAAATCAATAAAAACTTATTGTTTAAAAAAAAAAAGTTGCAGCTGAAGTTCCTTGCAACTGGAAAAGGTCGAACGGACACTCCAATGGACTAGATACAAATATTACAAATATGCAAACAAACTAGATAGGGTATTAGCAGCAATATTGCGAGATACACAAAGGCTGAAATCGGTATTTAAGCTATAAAACCCCCATAATACCACCAACACGAACCCAGATAAGATTTATAACACATTTGCTAACTTTTGCGTGCCTTTATATAAGAAATATGGGGGGGGGGGGGGGAAGCATAGGGTGCACGAGTGACATAGCAATAGGAAATCCATGTGTCCACACACTATTCATTCTGTGTAGGTGTCGGATACCTCAATCGACAACGCAAGGGGAAAGCCATATGCACTCTGCACCCTACCCAAGTCAGAAAGTGTATTTGTGCCAGACAGGTAAAACACTGCTATGGGAAGTCTTTGTGCACCCACAGTATAGGCAAACCCCTGTATCATTCCTGTAGCAGAAGGATAGTCATTCCCCAGTAACATTTCCGTAGTAAAAGTATAGACAGACCCCTGTAACTTTTCTGTAGCAGAAGTATAGGCAGACCCCAATAACATTCCTGTAGAAGAAGTATAGGCAGACCCCAGGAACATTTCTGTTGCAGAAGTATAGGCAGACCCCAGTAACATTTCTGTAGTAAAAGTATAGACAGACCCCTGTAACATTTCTGTTGTAAAAGTAGAGGTGGACCCCAGTAACATTTCTGTAGTAACGGTATAGGCAGACCCCAGTAACATTTCTGTAGCAGAAGTATAGGCAGACCCCAGTAACATTCCTGTAGCAAAGGTATAGGCAGACCCCTGTAACATTTCTGTAGCAGAAGTATAGGCAGACCTCAGTAACATTTCTGTAGTAAAAGTAAAGGCAGACCCCTGTAACATTTCTGTAGCAGAAGTATAGGCAGACCCTGTAACATTTCTGTAGTAAAAGTATAGGCGGACCCCAGTAACATTTCTGTAGTAAAAGTATAGGCAGACCCCTGTAACATTTCTGTTGCAGAAGTATAGGCAGACCCCAGTAACATTTCTGTAGTAAAAGTATAGACAGACCCCTGTAACATTTCTGTTGTAAAAGTAGAGGTGGACCCCAGTAACATTTCTGTAGTAACGGTATAGGCAGACCCCAGTAACATTTCTGTAGCAGAAGTATAGGCAGACCCCAGTAACATTTCTGTAGTAAAAGTAAAGGCAGACCCCTGTGACATTTCTGTAGCAGAAGTATAGGCAGACCCCTGTAACATTTCTGTAGTAAAAGTATAGGCGGACCCCAGTAATACTTCTGTAGCAAAAGTAGAGGCAGAGCCCAGTAACATTTCTGTTGTAAAAGTAGAGGCAGACCCCAGTAACATTTCTGTAGTAACGGTATAGGCAGACCCCTGTAACATTTCTGTTGCAGAAGTATAGGCAGACCCCAGTAACATTCCTGTAGCAAAGGTATAGGCAGACCCCTGTAACATTTCTGTTGCAGAAGTATTGGCAGACCCCAGTAACATTCCTGTAGCAAAGGTATAGGCAGACCCCTATAACATTTCTGTAGCAGACGTATAGGCAGACCCCAGTAACATTTCTGTAGCAAGAGTATAGGCCCGTGAGGGCGAATCTATGACACGCCTGTCAGCACTGACACGTGTGGCCAAAGTTGCTGACACGTCGGCCGTTCACCCCATTGGTGAATACCAGCAGGGGCCGCCGCGGCTCCCCTTCTGGTATTCAATAACCAGCGCTGATCCCGGTGCACACTGTGATGTCAGTGTGCAGTCAGGATCCTCCTCCCCCCATCCCCTGATGTCTCTTACCACTTGGTTCCGCAAGAGCGTCAGGGAAGAAGGAGTCCGGAAGCACACTGACGTCCCAGTGTGCTCCAGAGATCATCGCTACTGGAGGGCGTGGAGGCCAGCGGAGGAGCGGAGCTTTCAGGACGTGGAAGGGGTGAGTATGCAGGTCTCGGGGGCCACTGTCGCTGCTGGGGGGTCCGCTGTCGCTGCTGTGGGGGGTCCGCTGTCGCTGCAGGGGGATTCCGCTGTGGCGGGCCACTGTCGCTGCTGGTGGGGTCTGCTGTTGCTGCTGGGGGGTCTGCTGTCGCTGCTGGGGGGTCTGCGGTCGCTGCTGGGGGGCGCTGCTGGGGGGTCCGCTGTCGCTGCTGGGGGGGTTCGCTGTTGCTGCTGGGGGGGTCCGCTGTGGCGGGCCACTGTCGCTGTTGGGGGTGGTCCGCTGTCGCTGCTGGGGGGGTCCGCTGTGGGGGGCTACTGTCGCTGCTGGGGGGGTCTGCGGTCGCTGCTGGGGGGTCCACTGCTGGGGGGTCCGCTGTCACTACTGGGGGGTCTGCTGTCGATCCTGCGGGCCGCTGTTGCTGCTGGGGGGTCCACTGTCGGGGTCCGCTGTCGCTGCTCGGGGGGCCACTGTGGGGGGCCACAGTCACTGCTGGGGGGTCCACTGTCACTGCTGGGGGGTCTGCTGTCGCTGCTGGGGGTGTCCGCTGTGGGGGCCACTGCCGCTGCTGGGAGGTCCGCTGTCGCTGTTGGGGGGGCCGCTGCTGAGGGGCTCTGTCACCGCTGGGGGCTGCTGTGAGGGGGGCACTGTCACTGCTGGGGGTCATCATTACTAAGATGAGTGAGGGGGAGGCTGAAGAGGCGAGGGCCTGTGCTATGGGTGTTTTAGGTTTACTAAATACAGTTATATATTACAATTATACTTTTTTGGTTATTTAAACTATAAATATCGCGAATTTATGGATTTTTTCTCGAAGTGACACACCACCTGAGTTATGCTCGGTTTTTTGGCGTATTTTGGCACACCAAGCTCAAAACGTTGCCCATCACTGGTATAGGCGAAACCCTGAAACATTGGTGTACCATGAGTGCAGGCGAAGGCCGGAAAAATTAGTTAGATAAGAGTATAGGCGAGGGCCAGAAAAATTAGTGTACCAACAGTACAAGTGTAGCCCTGAAAAATTGCTCAACCGAAAGGGCACGTGAGACCCATAAATACTTTTTAAAGATACAGCTCGCTGTTGCTTAATTTTTAACAGAGCCTGGAGGCAGCCCTGTGGAAAAAATTGGGTTATGTTAAAGTATCAAAACTTTTGAAACTTTGAAAAATTGCTAAAAAATTGTAAGCATAGCCTTTTGGCTGCAGAAAAATTGGCAGTTCAGCGTGATGGCACGATGTTTCAGGAGGAGGAGTAGAGGGAGGAGGACTAATATCCGAGAGTGATTGACAAAGCTAATTCCCCCTTTTTTTAGGGTGATAGAGAATGCTTTTTTTTTGCAGTTGCAGCGAAAAGAATCTTTAGGTTCCGCTGCTCTCTGCCGGTGGAGAAGAGTAGTTTGGGGAAATCCAGGCTTTGTGCATCTTAATGAGTGTAAGCATGTCGGCACTGGCAGTTGACAGGCGGGTACGCTTATCCATGATGATTTCCCCAGCTGCACTAAACACCCTCTCGACAAGACGCTAGTGGCAGGGCAAGCCAGCACCTCCAGGGAGTACAGCACAAGTTCGTGCCACGTGTCCAGCTTTGACACCCAATAGTTGTATGGAGCAGAAGCATCACGGAGGAGGGTGGTATGATCGGCTACGTACTCCCTCACTAACTTTTACAGTGCTTCCTCTGACTCAGCCTTGAATGGTTAGTGGTGACACAGTCTTGCTGAGGAGCCATGAAGCTGGCAAAGGCCTTGGAGAGTGTTCCCCTGCCTGAACTGAACATGCTGCCTGATCTCCGCGCCTCCCCTGCTACTTCACCCTCAGAACTGCGCCTTCTGCCACTAGCACTGTCGGATGGGAAGTTTAGCATCACTTTTTTCACCAGGGCCCTGTGGTATTGCATCACTCTCGTACACCTTTCCTCTTCGGGAAAGAGAGTGGAAAGGTTCTCCTTATACCATGGGTCGAGAAGGGTGTACACCCAGTAATCCGTGTTGGCCAGAATGCGTCTAACGCGAGGGTTATGAGAAAAGCAGCCTAACATGAAGTCAGCCATGTGTGCCAGGGTACCAGTACGCAAGACATGGCTGTCCTCACTAGGAAGATGACTTTCAGGATCCTTCTCCTCCTCCTTCACAGCCCATACACGCTGAACAGATGAGAGGCAAGCAGCATGGGTACCCTCTGCAGTGTGCCCAGCTGTTTCTCCCCCTCCTCCTCCTCCGCCTCCAAAACGCACTGAGATATAAATATGAAGGTTGTCTGTCTATCAAGCGACATACTCTCATCCCACGTCTCCTGTTCCAACCGCAAAGCGTCAGCCTTTATGCTTTGCAGCGAACTTCTCAGCAGGCATAGCAGCGAGATGATAATGCTAATGATTGCAGCATCGGCGCTCACCATCTGGGTAGACTCCTCAAATTTTCTGAGGACCTGGTAGATATCTGCCATCTAGGCCCACTCCTCGGTAAAGAATTGGGGAGGCTGACTACCACTACGCCGCCCATGTTGGAGTTGGTATTCCACTATTGCTCTACGCTGCTCATACAGCCTGGCCAACATGTGCAGCGTACAGTTCCACCGTGTGAGCATGTCGCACAGCAGCCAGTGCTCTGGCAGATTAAACCAATGTTGCAGGGTCCTCAGGGTGGCAGCGTCCGTGCTGGACTTGCAGAAATGTGCGCAGACGCGGCGCACCTTGCCGAGCAGGACAGACAAGTGCGGGTAGTTTTTCAGAAACCGCTGAACCACCAAACTGAAGATGTGGGCCAAGCATGGCACGTGTGTGAGGCTGCCAAGCTACAGAGCCGCCACCAGGTTACGGCCGTTGTCACACACGTCTATGCACGGTTGGAAGCTCAGAGGTCGGTCTGCTCTGTCAGACCCTTCAACAGTTCGGGGGCCGTGTGCCTCTTTTCACCTAAGCTGATTAGTTTCAGCACGGCCTGCTGACGCTTGCCCACCGCTGTGCTGCCGCGCGATACCGACCGTTTGCGATGTGATGTTCACACTTCTTAATTGCAAGGTAGAGGTTGCGTAGCAGGAGTAGGAGGGGTTAGAGGAGGTGGCATAAACCACCGCAGATACCAGCACCGAGGTAGGACCCGCTATTCTGGGTGTGCGTAGGACGTGAGTGGTCCCAGGCTCTGACTCGGTCCCAGCCTCCACCAAATTCACCCAATGTGCCATCAGGGAGATATAGTGGCCCTGCCCGCCAGTACTTGTCCACTTGTCTTTCTTTAAGTAACAGTTCCCAGTAACCGCGCTGATGAGGGCACGTATAATGTTGCAGGAGACGTGCTGGTGTAGGGCTGGGACGGCACACCGGGAAAAATAGTGGCGACTGGGGACCGCGTAGCGCGGGACCGCCGCCGCCATCATATTTTTGAAAGCCTCCGTTTCCATAACCCTATACGGCAGCTGATTAATTTGGCAATGTGCACGTTTAAAGCTTGTGCGTGCGGGTGCGTGGCGGCGTACTTGCACTTTTGCTCCAACGCTTGTGTTAGTGACAGCTGAACGCTGTGCTGAGAGAGATTGCTGGATGGAGTGGAGGACAGTGGAGGTGAGGGTGTGGGTGAAGGCCAGGGGGGGCTCGTGCCTGTGTCCTGAGAGGGGGATTGGATCTGTGTGGCAGGTTGGGGCACAGGGGAAGAGGCAGTGGTGTGACCCGGAGGCGGTAAACGGCCTTCGTCCCACCTTGTTGGGTGCTTGGCCATCATATGCCTGCGCATGCTTGTGGTGGTGGGGCTGGTAGTGGTGGCTCCCCGGCTGATCTTGGTGCGACACAGGTTGCACACCACTGTTCGTTGGTCATCCACGCTCTCACTGAAAAACATCCACACCTTTGAACACCTAGCCCTCTGCACGGAGGCTTGCCACGAGGGGGTGCTTTGGGAATCAGTTGGGGGATTCTTGGCTCTGGCCCTGCCTCTACCCTTGGCAACTCCACTGCCTCTTCCAACCTGCCCTGCTGCTGCTCTTGCCTCCCCCTCTGAAGACCTGTCCTCAGTAGGCTTAGCAAACCAGGTGGGGTCAGTCACTTCATCGTCTAGCTGCTCTTCCTCCAAATCCTCTGTGCGCTCCTCCCTCGGACTTACTGCACTTACTACTACCTCACTGACAGACAACTGTGTCTCATCGTCATCATCCTCCTCACCCACTGAAAGCCCTTGAGACAGTTGCTGGAAGTCCCCAGCCTCATCAACCTGACTCCGGGAACTTTCCAAAGGTTGGGCATCGGTCACGACAAACTCCTCAGGTGAGAGAGGAACCAGTTTTTCCCACTCATGGCAGGGACACGAGAACAGTTCTTGGGAGCCTGCCTGCTCAGAATATGTCATTTTAATGGAGTGAGGTGGCTGGGAGGAAGGAAGAGCAGCAGCGAGAGGATTCAGAGTAGCAGTCCCTAAGCCGGGAGTAGTGGACTGCGTAGAAGACTGGGTGGTCGATACATTGCTGGATGCATTTTTTGCCATCCACAACAGGACCTGCTTGCACTGATCTGTTGGTAATAAAGGTCTACCACGCAGACGCATAAATTATGATATGAAGCTGGGGACCCCAGAAGCTTGCCTCTCTCCTAATCCTGCAACAGCCGACTGTGATTCACATGGACCAGGAACTCGGCCTGTGCCCACACCCTCACTTGAACATCCGCGTCCACGTCCACATCCTCGACCCTTACCCCTACTCCTCATCATGGCGGATTACGAATAGAGCAGGGGCCAAAAAAATTACCCCACTGTACAGCACTGATACCTAGGGCCCTTAGTTCATCACGCACAGAGACTTGTAGATAGCGGAGGCTTTATGCTGTGACTAGAAAAAAGTAACCCGCTGTCTTGCGCTGATACCTAGGGGTAATTTACTGCTCGCAGAGACTTGTAGATTATAGAGGCTGTGTGGATTGGAAGAAGACTCTAAAGCTAGTGGATAGTGCTGGCAACTGCGGCGATCTCAACCCCACCAACGGAAATGGAATTGTGAGACGCTCTGCACAGCGGCTGAGCTGAAATACCTTGCAGTGGCCACGGTAATATTACAGTACTGTTTAGCAGTAAGACCGCTGTCTAATTCACTGCAGACACAAAATGGTATAAATAAGTTTGTTCGCAGGAGGCTAGGAATTATTTGCGTGCACTTTCACGGTTAGAGCGGTATTTTACTGCACACTCCAGCCAGAAAAAAATATTGCGAAAGGCTGCAAACAGGCCTAGCTGCGTAAAACAAAAATTGTAGACTACAACTCCCAGCAGGCACCAAGTAATATCCACACAGTGAGATGTAGCCCTAAGAAGGACCGCTGGGGTTCTTGAAGACAGGACCTCTGCTAACACTTTCCCTATATCAACAGCAGCACTTTCTCTATACTCTGTATAATAGACTGCAGACTGAGAATGCTATAGATGAAATGGCCTGCACAGCCTGAGATGAAAAGAAAAAAAAATTGTGCAAAATTGTGCACACGGTCAGATGTAGCCCTAAGAACGACCGTTGGGGTTCTTGAAGACGCTAACACTATCCCTGAATGAGCAGCAGCACTTTCCCTAATCTCTGCCAGCGTTTGTCTGAGGCAAGCCACGGGCGGGACCGCTTTAAGTACTGGGCAGTCACTTGATCTCACCAGCCACTCACTGCATGGGGGTGGGATAGGGCTGGCACGTCACAGGAGGAAGCGGTAATGCCTTCCCTGCATGTCTATTGGCTAGAAAATGGCGCTAAACATGCAGGGAAGGAAATGGAATTGACTCGAGTACCGCGTGGTGCTTGTCTCCAGTAACAAGCATCTCGAGTACCCTATTACTTGAGCGAGCATCAAACTCGGATGAGTACGTTCGCTCATCTCTATTATTTTCTGATTATTGTATTTTAAATTTAACTACTAACATTTTAACTGCATTTTTTACATCATTATTCCTTAAACTATATATGAAAGGGTTTACTAAAGGTGCAAAAATAGTATAAATGAGGGACAAAAACTTTTCCTCATTCTTACCATAATTTGACCTTGGTCTCAAGTACATTATACTACTTGACCCATAGAATAGAGATACAACTATCAAGTGGGAGGTACAAGTTGAGAAAGCTTTCTTTCTCATCCCAGCAGAATGGTGCTTGATAATTGTCCAGATTATGTTTCCATATGAAATTACTGTCAAGGTGAAAGGTCCTAGAATAATAACAAAAGTAATTATAAGCATGACAATTTGATTGAACTGCGTTTCAGTACATGCCAGACTCATTAATGGTGGGATATCACAGTAGAAATTGTTGATTCTATTGGAGTCACAGAATGGTAATGAAAATATGAGTACGGTTTGTAGGATGCCAACTATTGTCCCAGTGAGCCAAGAACCAATAACCAGCATGATGCAAATGACCCTCTTCATAATATTATTATATAGCAAGGGATGGCATATGGCGTTATATCGATCATATGCCATGGCTGCCAGCATATAGCATTCTGCACTGCCCAGTAACAGAAAACAGCACATTTGTATGGCACATCCATAGAAAGTGATGGTTTTGTGTTGAGAGAGAAGATTGATCAGCATTTTTGGAACTATAGTTGACAGATAACATATTTCTATTAAGGAAAAGTTGGCAAGAAAAAAATACATAGGAGTGTGAAGATTTGGGCTGAATGTATATAAAAGAATTATAAACATATGAGCCAGCAGTGAAATGTTCAAGGTGCAGAAAAAGACTGTGAAAAGGACATCCTGGACTTGGAGAACATCAGAAAATCCAACAAGAATGAATTCATAAATTTTTGTAAAGTTTCTTCTTTCCATTTTAATAGTATGAGTATTGTAAGAGCCTTGTGTGGTGCAGAGTGTTAAGGCAGCAGTATGCAGTCCTAAGCTCTTGCTCACGCTTAGGAACCCTGCAAGTTTAATCCCTGCATAATTCAGGTAGCTGGCTCAAGATCAACTCAGCCTTCCGTCCTTCTGAGGTTGGTGAAATGAGTGCCCAGATTGGTGGGGCGTAAATTACCTGAATGTGCTAAGGAATAAGTTGCCCCTATACAAATAACAAGATTTTTATTTTTATTCACTTATTTTTGTATCAACAAGGACTAAAAAATGTTCCCTACCAAATAAATGTACCTACAAAACTAAATCATGTTAGAGAAAATAATAAGATCATTTATCAAAAAGTAATGTTAAAAAAATAAATGCATTTGAAATGCATTCAGTGAAAACAGAATTTTAGACAGCTTTGCAATTTTTTCATTGAAAAACTAACATTTTGCCTTGACATAAGTATTCAGACTCTGTACTCACTCCTTAGTTGAAGCACTTTTCTTAGCAATTACAGCCTCCATTCTTCTTGTTTATGGTGTCACAAGGTTTACACATCTGGACTTGGGGATTTTCCATCATTCCTCTGCAGATCCTCTCAATCACTAGTAGGTTGGATGAGGACCATGTGTGAACAGTCATTTTCAGGTCTCTCCACAGATATTTGATTGGCTTTAAGTTAAGGCTCTAGCTGGTCCACTCAAGGACACTCACAGGGATGCCCCTAAGCCACACTTTTGTTGTATTTGCTGTGTGCTTAAGGTCATTGTCTTGTTGGAAGGTAAACTTTCTGCCTAACCTGAGGTCTCTTGTACTCTGGATCAAGTTTTCATTTAAAAAAATCTTTTATTGAAAACTTTCATTCAGTTTTCCATCAATCCTGACCAGTATTCCTGTCCCTCAGGCTGAAAAACATCCTCACAACATTATACTGCCACCACAATACTTCACTGTAGGGATGGTATTGGGCAGGCAATTTGCAGTTCATTGGTTCCTCCATATGCTTAAATTTAATGCCAAAAAGTTCAATCTTGGTTTCATCAGACCATAGAATCTCATTTCTCGCAGTCCAATATTCCTTTTTGTCAATCTCCAAACAGGCCTTCATGTGAATTTTACTGAGGAGAGGCTTCTTTTCGGCTACTCTGTCATAAAGCACAGATTACTGAAATACTGCAGTGAAGATTGACCTTCTAGAAGTTTCTCCCATCTGCACACAGGATATTTGAGGCTCAGTCAGAATGGCCATTGGGTTCTTAGGCACCTCCCTTACTAAGGCACATTCCTCCCTCATTACTTAGTTTGGTGGATCAGCCAGCTGTAGGTAGAGTCTTGGTTGTTTCAAATGTCTTTCAATTAAGAATTATAGAGGAGACTATTTTCTTGGGAACCTTTAGTGCAAGAAAAATTTTTGTAGCCTTCTTTAGAACTGTCTCTTTTAAAATGATGTATAATCAACTGAATTTACTCTAGGTGGATTCATATCAAGGTGTAGAAACATTTTAAAGATGAACCATAGCTAAATTTCAAGTATCATACCAAAGAGACTGAACACTTATGTTAATGCAAAATGTTAGTGTTTCATGTTTTTAAAATATATAAAAGTTTTGATCATTCTACTTTTACTTTGTCATTATGAGGTGCAGAAATGTGAAAGGGAATGAAGACCGAATGCGTTGTCAAAGCTCTTTTTACTATGAATAATTATTTGCAAGGAATTATATTTAATATATTAGATAGAATCAGAATAAAGATACATTCTAATTAGATCTGCTCAAAGATGCATAAATACAAATACAGGGTAATATATTATAAATTTATCTGGCTTTTATACAGATTGTAAACTTTAGAGATTTGAAAGAGTAAATGAAAAATAACTCTAAAATAAAACCAATTATAATAGTGCAAAATTAAGACTACATTTCAATATTATCACTGCATCTCCTGGTTTTATTAAACGATTAAATAGGTTAATCTTGATAATATTTGGCATTGTTGTATTTTTAAACTTTTTAATTTCTCAAAAAAAGAGCAATACAGACAGCATTTATAAGGTTTTTATTTTAGAAAGAGCGTCTCCTGTAGCGTAAGTGACTTGTCAGTACAGAATTTAGTCTTAACAAATACAGCTCACCTGTTGCTGTATTTCAGGATGTACAGAGGAGTTAGGCAACATGGGATAAACTATAAATTTAAAGTATTCCAGTAGTCACATAGGGAGTAATAAAATTACTTCTTTTTCTTCTATTAGTCAATATTAAACCCACAGTGATTTACTCTTGCATTGTAATATGAATTTTAATACTTTCTAAAAAAGAAGTGGCTTAATTCCTTCATAAGTGGATGCAGGAAACCTATTGCATATATACAGACTTCCCTCGTAATTGAAGATTAGAAGTCAGTGACTTGGAAGTATAACAGCCCCGATTTATCATTAGAAGAAATATGTTGGGTGTGTTTCAATATGTAAGGGATTTAATTGACTTCTTCATCAGGCATGGGCATCATACTTACTATGACAGTGGTGGATCATTCAAAAAATTCTTGAAATATCTCCTACTCTTTGGCCTACATAACATATTGGTACTTCATGGGTTCCTAAACCTACCTAAGGAAATACAACGATCAAAAAACATATTGTATATAAAGGACATCTAATCATAAGGTCACACTCTACTGATATCTCTCTTTTACTTACCTTCATCCTTAAAACAATGCTCTATAGACAATGCAGCTTTTGTTTCCACCTCCCATGATTTATCTTAAGGCCTGTTGATCATATAAAGTTTATTATACGCCGACGTGTAAATTGCATAATGAATATATGAACTATTACCATTTTAGAAAAAATATATTTTTAGTTTTCACATAAGAATTATACTAAGTATAACGAAATGCTAAAAGTTATATTTTATGTACATTTTTAATGTAAATGTTACATTTTATGAATTATTTCCTACTTATGTAGTAGTGTATGAAAGTAATCAATAAAGAATATTACAATAGCTACTTTACTCATTGAGTCTGATCTAAATAGAATTATGGTGACAGAATATGGTTGTTATATACTATTATAAAATCCCACTGCACATTGTAATGTTTGAAAAATCTGGCAATCTAGTAATCTATAGACTCAAGCAAAACAAAACATCTCTATTTTCCACCAAACTAAATTATACTCCTGAGTTTAATTAGGTGATCAGTGATATAATTGTCTTAAATCAAAATTATATTCTAAAATAAAAAGTCTCCCTAAAGGTTTCCTCATAGTGTTTTTTCGTTCATTTTCTATACAATGGCAAGGAGTAGAGAATGTAGCTGAGGGCTTACAAATATCATGGTAGATGTTTTCCTACCACAGTTGTCTTTCTTACTATGCCCCCTCACATTCAACTGTCAAAGTACAAAGGGGTAGGAAACTTAGGATGGGTGGATCAGGTCCCAGGGAAGTTGGGTGTGCCAATATACAGCTTAGTTGTGTGACAGTCTTGCAGAGAGTGATGTATAGGTCCCCAAAGATGAAGATAGCAGTTACAGGGGTCTGCCTATACTGCTGCTACAGAGATGTTACTGGGGTCTGCCTATACTCCTACAGAAATGTTACAGGGGTCTGCTTATACCTTTGCTACTGGAATGTTACAGGGGTCTGTTTATGCTATGGTTGCAAACAGACTTCCCATCACGGTGTTTTACCTATCTGGCCCAAAAACACTGACTGACTAGGGCATGAATTGTGGGCCGAGGCCAATATGTATTTTTTCTCATGTTACCACAGTTTTCCGGGGCACTGGTTTGGGCCAAAGAAGAAGAGCTATACTGCACAAATGAGACGTTCACAGCTGCACTAGCATCAGAGTCCACCCTATGCCCGCGATTGCTGAGGGTTTGTGCAGAGGCCAATGTCCTTGGTGCAGTAAAAGTATGCCATGTTTGGGCACTCTGATTTCTTCATGGTTCATTTCTTGGGTAGCCTAGGACCAACCTATGCTGTGGGTGCACACAGACTTCCCATCGCGGTGTTTTACCTATCTGGACCAAAAACACTGACTGACTATAGCATGAATTGTGGGCCAAGGCCAACATGTATTTTCTCTCGCGTTACCACAGTTATCCGAGGCACTGGTTTGGGCCAAACAAGAAGAGCAATACTACACAAATGAGACGTTCACAGCTGCGCTAGCATCGGAGTCCGCTCTATGCCCGCGATTGCTGAGGGTTTGTGCAGAGGCCTATGTCCTCGGCGTAGTGAAAGTCTGCCATGTTTGGGCACTCTGATTTCTTCATGCTTCATGTCTTGGGTTGCCTAGGACCCACCTATGCTGTGGATGCACACAGACTTCCCATTGAGGTGTTTTACCTGCCTGGCACAAAGTCACTGACTGACTTGGGTAGGGTGCAGAGTGCAGATGGCTTTCCCCTTGCGTTGTCGATGAGGTATCCCGCACACAAACAGAATGAGTAGTGTGTGGCCACATGGATTCCCCATTGCTATGTGACTCGCGGCACCTTGGGTCACACAAGATGGAGGCTGGGATCGAGCCTGACCCTGGGCCCGCTCAAGTGCTTCCCACACTGAGTATTGCTGGATTTTGGAGATGTGTAGAAGTTCTGGGCTGGCACCTGAGTTCCCTTTATTCCCACGTTTGCGGCTCCTGACAATTTTGTGACAGAGGTGCCATGGGATTGGAATGATAATCATACGTTAATTTATCATCGATTCTCAACAGCATTGTGGGCTATCGCACGCCCTTTCAAAGGGGGTCGTTGCCTGGCCCTGCCAACCCTCTGCAGTGTGTGCCTCCGGTTCCTCCTCATCGCAGATGCACTTAGAAATAGACATGAGGGTGGTGTAGCTATGAAGCGAGCGTGGGGAATGAGGGCAGCTGAAGGCTGCGCAGGGAAACTTTTGTGTGCGCTGTGGACGCAGGGTTGTGCGGGGGGTTGGGCAGCATGTAACCCAGGAGAAGAGGCAGCGGTGTGACCCGCAGGCAGTGATTGTCCTTGGTTGCAGGTAGTGTGGTGCTTAGTTAAGGTGTGCCTTGCTAATAAGGGTTTGTCTGAAGTAAAAATTGTTAGGGGGGGGGGGGGGAAGACTCTAGCCCCTATTGTGGCTTAATAGTGCGACCTGGGAGCCTGAGACCATACTAGACCAGCCTAGTGGTTCACATCAAAGAAAAACATGGAAATAATCCCGATGTGGTCACTTTTCAAGGAATAGCGAAAATAAGAACAAATGGAAGAAGAGGTGACATCGATAAGAAATTACTCAAAAAAGAAAGCTTCTGGATATACAAATTAAAAACATGCTCTCCAATGGGATTGAATGAAAGTCTTTCATTTGCAGCATTTGTAGAATAATCAAATTGGCCACCTAAGGGTTAAAAGATCAATCTGTACATTACAATATCATAATCCTGATGACCGAAATAGGTTAGCTGTAAACGATTTGGATCAGTCCTCAACTGTTCCGACCATAGATAAATGTGGGTAAATTAGTCTGAGAATTCCAAACTAGGCTTGAAGGGATATCCCTAATACGTGCATAAATTAGCCCAATGAGAAGTCGAATAAAGGGACACAAATGATTTAGCTATCTATCAACACTTACCTGTGTCAAATGGATTCCCATAATCGTGACAACCTGTATTGAATACTTCATAGTACTGTGTGGTGACAACCTGTATCGAACATCTCATAGTGTCGTACCTCATATTCTAAATTAATAAAATGACAAAACATGATATACCTCTGGAACATATAATAATCAAAACCCAGCAAAGTCTTTATTAGAAAACAAAGCGGATGATGACACGATGTGATGACGTGATATGACAACTATGGAGTAACCAACAGGGCAATAAAATTTGAAATAAGCTATAAATATTAAAAAAAAAGCAGATGGGAGCAAAGCCCAACTGGCCTGCTATTATATATTAAACCGAAACTGTGGATGGTTGCCATGACAACCTAGCGTGACTATGCACAATGCAATCCGCATCACAGTCGGTAGTCATGGTAACCAGACTCACTCATGCACATTAGCGCTGAGCCACATTGCCTATGATGCGGCAAGGTACTCTGAATAACCAATCGTAGAGTGGGATTAAATCTAGAGTATGATTACTCCCCCCATCTTTGAACTATACTGTATTGGTTGCAAGTAACGTGGTCCGTCGCTTACTTCAGGATATTTGATTGTCATTTTGTTTTTAAGTTGTTTTTAACTCACTTTTTTTGTCTTTGCCTCATAGATTTATGTGCTTTTTTCTCCGCTGCAAGTGGATCCATCCTTCCGGCTGTTGTATTTTTGTGTTTTTACACTGGCGACATTTATACTTTTGATGAGATATACAGCAGTTTGCATGATGTGCACCGAAATTGAAGATTTGAATTTTTTATGACTATGGTTAAAAATAAAAATTAAGATGACATCTATACCTTGAAATTTATTTATTTTTTTCTCTGCTGTGCCAAAAAATTTTTTTTCTGCTGTGACATCTTGTGATTGTCATTAATATGGGTTGTCTATTTACCCTTATGCATATAATATTACATTAGTGCCCATATGTATATTTATGGTCCAGTACTAGAGATGAGCGAGCACCAAAATGCTCGGGTGCTCGTTACTCGAGACGAACTTTTCGCGATGCTCGAGGGTTCGTTTCGAATAACGAACCCCATTGAAGTCAATGGGCGGCCCGAGCATTTTTGTATATCGCCGATGCTCGCTAAGGATTTCGTTTGTGAAAATCTGGGCAATTCAAGAAAGGGATGGGAACGAAACAGCAACAGATAGGGTAGGCGAGGGGCTACATGTTGGACTGCATCTCAAGTTCCTAGGTCCCACTATTAAGCCACAATATCGGCAAGAGTGCCCCCCCCTTCCAACAACTTTTACTTCTGAAAAGCCCTCATTAGCAATGCATACCTTAGCTAAGCACCACACTACCTTCAACAAAGCACAATCACTGCCTGCATGACACTCCGCTGCCACTTCTCCTGCGTTACATGCTGCCCAACCCCCCCCCCCCACGACCCAGTGTCCACAGCACACACCAAACTGTCCCTGCCCAGCCTACAGCTGCCCTCATGCCACGCCACCCTCATGTCTATTTATAAGTGCGTCTGCCAGAGGAAAAGCAGGCACACACTGCAGAGGGTTGGCACGGCTAGGCAGCGACCCTCTTTAAAAGGGGCGGGGCGATAGTCCACAATGCTGTACAGAAGCAATGAGAAATCCAATCCTGTGCCACCTCCATCTGGAGCTGCACACGTGGGCATAGCAATGGGGAACATATGTGCCACACAGTATTCATTCTGTCAAGGTGTCTGCATGCCCCAGTCAGACCGCGGTTTTTTATAAATAGTCACAGGCAGGTACAACTCCGCAATGGGAATTCCGTGTGCACCCACAGCATGGGTGGCTCCCTGGAACCCACCGGCTGTACATAAATGTATCCCACTGCAGTGCCCATCATAGCTGAGGTAACGTCCAATTAAATGCAGGTGGGCTTCGGCCCACACTGCATGCCCCAGTCACACTGGGGTTCTTTAGAAGTGGACACATGCAGTTACAACTCCCTGTGGACCCACAGCATGGGTGGGTGCCAGGAAGCCACCGGCGGTACATAAATATATCCCATTGCATTGCCCATCACAACTGAGGTAATAAATTCATGTTTAATGCAGGTGGGCTTCGGCCCACACTGCATGCCCCAGTCAGACTGGGGTTCTTTAGAAGTGGACACATGCAGTTACAACTCCCTGTGGACCCACAGCATGGGTGGCTCCCTGGAACCCACCAGCGGTACATAAATATATCCCATTGCATTGCCCATCACAGCTGAGGTAATAATGTCATGTTTAATGCTGGTGGGCTTCGGCCCACACTGCATGCCCCAGTCAGACTGGGGTTCTTTAGAAGTGGACACATGCAGTTACAACTCCCTGTGGACCCACAGCATGGGTGGCTCCCTGGAACCCACCGGCGGTACATAAATATATCCCATTGCATTGCCCATCACAGCTGAGGTAATAATGTCATGTTTAATGCAGGTGGGCTTCGGCCCACACTGCATGCCCCAGTCAGACTGGGGTTCTTTAGAAGTGGACACATGTAGTTACAACTCCGTGTGGACCCACAGCATGGGTGGGTGCCAGGAAGCCACCGGCGGTACATAAATATATCCCATTGCATTGCCCATCACAGCTGAGGTAATAAATTCATGTTTAATGCAGGTGGGCTTCGGCCCACACTGCATGCCCCAGTCAGACTAGGGTTCTTTAGAGGTGGACACATGCAGTTACAACTCCCTGTGGACCCACAGCATGGGTGGCTCCCTGGAACCCACCGGCGGTACATAAATATATCCCATTGCAGTGCCCAACACAGCTGATGTTACGTCAGCTGTAATGCAGGTGGGCAAAAAATTAATTGGATTACACTGTAGGCGAGGGCCCCCAAACATTGGTGTACCAACAGTACTAATGTATTTGAGAAAAATTGCCCATGCCCAACCAAGAGGGCAGGTGAAACCCATTAATCGCTTTGGTTACTGTGGCTTAATTGGTAACTAGGCCAGGAGGCAGCCCAGTTAAAATAAAAATTGGTTTAGGTGAAAGTTTCAACGCTTTAATGAGCATTGAAACGTCTAAAAATTGTTTATAAAAATTATATGACTGAGCCTTGTGGGCCTAAGAAAAATTGCCCGTTCGGCATGATTATGTGAGGTTTCAGGAGGAGGAGCAGGAGGAGGAGGAGGAATATTATACACAGATTGATGAAGCAAAAAGGTCCCCGTTTTTGATGGGGATAGAGAACGATGCTTCCATCCGCGGGTGCAGCCTACGTATTGCTTAGGTATCGCTGCTGTCCGCTGGTGGAGAAGAGAAGTCTGGGGAAATCCAGGCTTTGTTCATCTTGATGAGTGTAAGCCTGTCGGCACTGTCGGTTGACAGGTGGGTACGCTTATCTGTGATGAATCCCCCAGCCGCACTAAACACCCTCTCTGACAAGACGCTAGCCGCAGGACAAGCAAGCACCTCCAGGGCATACAGCGCGAGTTCAGGCCACGTGTCCAGCTTCGACACCCAGTAGTTGTAGGGGGCAGAGGCGTCACGGAGGACGGTCGTGCGATCGGCTACGTACTCCCTCACCATCCTTTTACAGTGCTCCCGCCGACTCAGCCGTGACTGGGGAGCGGTGACACAGTCTTGCTGGGGAGCCAGAAAGCTGTCAAGGGCCTTAGAGAGTGTTGCCCTGCCTGTGCTGTACATGCTGCCTGATCTCCGCGCCTCCCCTGCTACCTGGCCCTCGGAACTGCGCCTACGGCCACTAGCGCTGTCGTATGGGAATTTTACTATCAGTTTGTCCGCCAGGGTCCTGTGGTATAGCAACACTCTCGAACCCCTTTCCTCTTCGGGTATGAGAGTGGAAAGGTTCTCCTTATACCGTGGGTCAAGCAGTGTGTACACCCAGTAATCCATAGTGGCCAGAATGCGTGTAACGCGAGGGTCACGAGAAAGGCATCCTAACATGAAGTCAGCCATGTGTGCCAGGGTACCTGTACGCAACACATGGCTGTTCTCACTAGGAAGATCACTTTCAGGATCCTCCTCCTCCTCCTCCTCCTCAGGCCATACACGCTGAAAGGATGACAGGCAAGCAGCATGGGTACCCTCAGCAGTGGGCCAAGCTGTCTCTTCCCCCTCCTCCTCATCTTCCTCCTCCTCCTCCTCCTCACCGTGCTGAGATATAGACAGCAAGGTGCTCTGACTATCCAGCGACATACTGTCTTCCCCCGGCTCTGTTTCCGAGCGCAAAGCGTCTGCCTTTATGCTTTGCAGGGAACTTCTCAAGAGGCATAGCAGAGGAATGGTGACGCTAATGATTGCAGCATCGCCGCTCACCACCTGGGTAGACTCCTCAAAGTTTCCAAGGACCTGGCAGATGTCTGCCAACCAGGCCCACTCTTCTGTAAATAATTGAGGAGGCTGACTCCCACTGCGCCGCCCATGTTGAAGTTGGTATTCCACTATAGCTCTACGCTGCTCATAGAGCCTGGCCAACATGTGGAGCGTAGAGTCCCACCGTGTGGGCACGTCGCACAGCAGTCGGTGCACTGGCAGCTTAAACGATGTTGCAGGGTGCGCAGGGTGGCAGCGTCCGTGTGGGACTTGCGGAAATGTGCGCAGAGCCGGCGCACCTTTCCGAGCAGGTCTGACAAGCGTGGGTAGCTTTTCAGAAAGCGCTGAACCACCAAATTAAAGGCGTGGGCAAGGCATGGCACGTGTGTGAGGCTGCCGAGCTGCAGAGCCGCCACCAGGTTACGGCCGTTGTCACACACGACCATGCCCGGTTGCAGTCTCAGTGGCGAAAGCCAGCGGTCGGTCTGCTGTGTCAGACCCTGCAGCAGTTCGTGGGCCGTGTGCCTCTTATCTCCTAAGCTGAGTAGTTTCAGCACGGCCTGCTGACGCTTGCCCACCGCTGTGCTGCCACGCCGCGCGACACCGACTGCTGGCGACGTGCTGCTGCTGCTGACACATCTTGATTGCGAGACAGAGCTTGCGTTGGAGGAGGAGGAGGAGGGTGGTTTAGTGGAGGAAGCATACACCGCCGCAGATACCACCACCGAGCTGGGGCCCGCAATTCTGGGGGTGGGTAGGACGTGAGCGGTCCCAGGCTCTGACTCTGTCCCAGCCTCCACTAAATTCACCCAATGTGCCGTCAGGGAGATATAGTGGCCCTGCCCGCCTGTGCTTGTCCACGTGTCCGTTGTTAAGTGGACCTTGGCAGTAACCGCGTTGGTGAGGGCGCGTACAATGTTGCGGGAGACGTGGTCGTGCAGGGCTGGGACGGCACATCGGGAAAAGTAGTGGCGACTGGGAACTGAGTAGCGCCGGGCCGCCGCCGCCATCATACTTTTGAAGGACTCCGTTTCCACAACCCTATACGGCAGCATCTCCAGGCTGATAAATTTGGCTACATGCACGTTTAATGCTTGAGCGTGCGGGTGCGTGGCGGCGTACTTGCGCTTGCGCTCAAACACTTGCGCTAGCGACGGCTGGACGCTGCGCTGACAGACATTGCTGGATGGGGCCGAGGACAGCGGAGGTGAGGGTGTGGGTGCAGGCCAGGAGACGGTAGTGCCTGTGTCCTCAGAGCGGGGTTGGATCTCAGTGGCAGGTTGGGGCACAGGGGGAGAGGCAGCGGTGCAAACCGGAGGCGGTGAACGGCCTTCGTCCCACCTTGTGGGGTGCTTGGCCATCATATGTCTGCGCATGCTGGTGGTGGTGAGGCTGGTGGTGGTGGCTCCCCGGCTGATCTTGGCACGACAAAGGTTGCACACCACTGTTCGTCGGTCGTCTGCACTCTCAGTGAAAAACTGCCAGACCTTTGAGCACCTCGGCCTCTGCAGGGTGGCATGGCGCGAGGGGGCGCTTTGGGAAACAGTTGGTGGATTATTCGGTCTGGCCCTGCCTCTACCCCTGGACACCGCACTGCCTCTTGCAACCTGCCCTGCTGCTGCCCTTGCCTCCCCCTCTGAAGACCTGTCCTCAGTAGGCGTAGCAAACCAGGTGGGGTCAGTCACCTCATTGTCCTGCTGCTCTTCCTCCGAATCCTCTGTGCGCTCCTCCCTCAGACTTACTGCCCTTACTACTACCTCACTGATAGACAACTGTGTCTCATCGTCATCGGCCTCCTCACCCACTGAAAGGTCTTGAGACAGTTGCAGGAAGTCCCCAGCCTCATCCCCCGGACCCCGGGAACTTTCCAATGGTTGGGCATCAGTCACGATAAACTCCTCTGGTGGGAGAGGAACCACTGCTGCCCAATCTGAGCAGGGGCCCGAGAACAGTTCCTGGGAGTCTGCCCGCTCCTCAGAATGTGTCATTTTCATGGAGTGAGGAGGCTGGAAGGAAGGAGGAGCAGCAGCCAGAGGATTCTGAGTTGCAGCAGTGGACGGCGCAGAACTGTGGGTGGATGATAGATTGCTGGAAGCACTTTCTGCCATCCACGACAGGACCTGCTTACACTGCTCATTTTCTAATAAAGGTCTACCGCGTGGACCAATTAAATGTGCTATGAATGTGGGGACGCCAGAAATGTGCCTCTCTCCTAATCCCGCATCAGTGGGCTGCGATACACCTGGATCAGGAGCTCGGCCTGTGCCCACACCCGGACTAGGGCCTCCGCGTCCTCGGCCGCGCCCACGTCCTCTAGGCCTACCCCTACCCCTCAGCATGCTGTATTACCAGAAATGCAGAAACACAATGCTGTAATTAAATGTGCCGCTTATTGGCCTGTGGTTGGAGGCTGAGTTCGCTTACGGAACGCCAGAAAATAATTTGGCGCAAGCCTGCTGTAACACTTAGCTGGCTGCATATTTATTTGGAGAACTACTACCCCCAGCAGACACGGACCCAGAACACTGAGCACAGTGACAGGCAGGCCAAATAGATTTTTTTCCAATATTTTTTTGAAAAGGACCACTGCGTATATTCAATCAATAATATATGTCTTCTGTCCTTGGACTGTGTCATGGAACTGCAGTGTTGCACTGTTATTAACTGCAACAGACCGGTGATTTCAGAGCCAGGAAATAATTTGGCGCAAGCCTGCTGTAACACTTAGCTGGCTGCGTATTTATTTGGAGAACTACTACCCCCAGCAGACACGGACCCAGAACACTGAGCGCAGTGACAGGCAGGCCAAATAGATTTTTTTCCAATATTTTTTTTAAAAGGACCACTGCGTATATTCAATCAATAATATATGTCTTCTGTCCCTGGACTGTGTCACGGAACTGCAGTGTTGCACTGTTATTAACTGCAACAGACCGGTGATTTCAGAGCCAGGAAATAATTTGGCGCAAGCCTGCTGTAACACTTAGCTGGCTGCGTATTTATTTGGAAAAGTACTACCCCCAGCAGACACGGACCCAGAACACTGAGCACAGTGACAGGCAGGCCAAATAGATTTTTTTCGAATATTTTTTTGAAAAGGACCACTGCATATATTCAATCTATAACATATGTCTTCTGGCCCTGCCTACACACTTCTGTCCCTGGAGTATTACTGCAGGGCGCAATGCTCTGCACGGCCGATATACCAAAAAAAAAAAAAAGTGCAACATTGCTAAAAGCAGCCTCCACACTACTGCACACGGTTAGATGTGGCCCTAAGAAGGACTGTTGGGGTTCTTGAAGCCTACACTAACTCCTAACACTCTCCCTATAGCAGCTCCGGCACCAACAGCACTGTCCCTCAGCTATGTCACAACACATCTGAGGCGAGCCGCGGGAGGGGCCGATTTTTATACTCGGGTGACACCTGATCTCCCCAGCCACTCACTGCAGGGGGGTGGTATAGGGCTTGAACGTCGCAGGGGGAAGTTGTAATGCCTTCCCTGTCTTTCAATTGGCCAGAAAAGCGCGCTAACGTCTCAGAGATGAAAGTGAAAGTAACCCGAACATCACACGGTACTCGTTACGAGTAACGAGCATCCCGAACACGCTAATACTCGAACGAGTATCAAGCTCGGACAAGTACGTTCGCTCATCTCTAGTAGCAAAGTATCACTTAAAGGGGTTGTCTCGCGAAAGCAAGTGGGGTTATACACTTCTGTATGGCCATATTAATGCACTTTGTAATATACATCGTGCATTAAATATGAGCCATACAGAAGTTATTCACTTACCTGCTCCGTTGCTAGCGTCCCCGTCTCCATGGCTTCGTCTAATTTCGCTGGCTTCTTGCTTTTTTAGACGCGCTTGCACTGTGCGGTCTTCTGCCTGGTGAATGGGGCTGCTCGTGCCAGAGAGCTGCTCACCGCGTCGTCATCGTAGCCATCGTCACCATGGGAGAAGACCCGCGGTGCACCGTGGGAGAAGACCAGCGGCGCCATCTTTAAAAGAAGAATAGAAGAAGCTGCAGAACGCTGATGCAGGTAAGTGCAATGTGCTTTTTAAAAACTAACCTATGCTTTCTTTTTAACAGGGCAGAATGCGGGGATAAGTGAAAAAAATTTTTTTTCGCTTTCGCCGCGAGACAACCCCTTTAAGGACCTCTCAGTTTAGCATCTTAAGAACACTTGAGTTGCTTTATCCATGTGTGTTTTTGCCATAAATACTTTGTCGAACTTTTAAATTTTAGAAATAAAAGTTATATTTAAATTAATTTTCCTTTCGGTGAATGAAAAGTATTTAGAAGTATATAATAAAAAAAGATCTTTCAGGGCACACAGATAACTAGGAGGTATATGGAATACATATAGAGATTCAACACATACCTGGTGTGTGGCACCCAATTGTACTCCTCCCAGTATCTTGGTCAGTGGCGACCATCCACAGCCACCAAGTGGTAATACCTAAAGCAACATTGGAATAAAAAAAGCAGAAAGGGTTGGGGCATAGCAGGCAGACAAGCTGGGGAGTAGCATGTTTCAGAGGCTCTATTTTTGCCCTGTTGGTTTTGGTAAATCCCGCCTTTTCACCACAGGACCAGGCTCCTAGGCCAATCGGAGTGAGCAGTGAACTCTTCTCAAGAAAGCTGGTCCTCATTGGAGCCTCATGCACTGTCTGGTGGTGGCAACAGTTTCAGCCTAGTTGGGGCCTACTATTCCTGATAATATACGAATTCCCAGGAGCCCTGTGTGGAGGAAGATTTGCTTGCTGTCCGTTTGCTTCACTGCCATAGGAGCAGACATCCCTCCTAGGATCCCTGCAAAGTTTTCTCCTTTCCACTCGCTTGGGCTGTGGGCTAGTCTCGTTGGCTGTCTCCTTCATTCGGCGGTGGGGTTCTGCCTTGTCCAGGCACAGTGCTGGAAGTTGCAGAGAAGCCAGAGCTATGCCTCCCCACCAGGCACCTCTAGGCTTCTTGTGCTCTGGCTTCTCCCTGGTGTGGAGTGCAAGCCACTGAGTGGGTACAACAAGACAAGGGTCTGAGTGGGGAGACTGTGCTGCCTCCACAGAGTGTGTAACTCTGGACGCTCTTTATATACAGTGCTTGGCACACAAATCTATGCAGTGTGTGAGAGAGCAAAGATAAGGTAAGCTACTCTCCGCAATGTTTTGGAGCCTACCACTCCAGGTGAGGTGAGCTTGAGATCATGGAAGGTCACCTTCACCTTGTCCTATCAAATGCTCAGGAAACATATACGAGAGCTGTGAAGGTTAATAAAGGTCTATTATATTTCTATTGTTTTCAATCCTCATCTTTCTTCCTGACCGCCGTAGTACTATTGCTAGCATTATGCCTCCCACTCAGTATTTGCTTCTCAGCTAAAGCTGGCATAAATTTGCGGCACATCTTCAGACGGGCAAGTGAAATTTTAAGTGGCAGCATCAATGTATTTCTCCAATACAGGATTTTTTTTTAAACAAAAAAAAAAATAGGGTCATCACACACACTTGTAAATACAAAAGCCTTCTGGGGCTTGACACAGGTGACTACACACAGGTGCCCAATGTCAACATTGCTAATGCGCCTTGAGTAGAAATATCTAAGATGCTTCTTAAGCCAGGTTCAAACGATACAAAAGATATGCCTCCGATTTGGGGCCATCTTTGTTGTTTTGGCCCATGACAAATGTTCGACACTGAAAAATTTTGGAGGACAAAAACGTTCACAGGCACGAAAATTAGGACAAATTTTTTTAAAGAAAAACTTATAGGCTTGCTTGGTAATAACAATAAAGACTGCACATTGGTGGCTCAAAAAGGGAGACCTTGGCATTTATAAAAAAAAGAAGCTTACGTGGACTAGTGACTAGGTCTGCTGTTGATGTTACGGGCCGCCTAGTCCGGCAAAATCTTCTGTGGGGGAGGAATTTAGAGGCTTCTAGGATGAGCCTATTGGCCAAAGGCGTGGTAACATTAATAAGAAGAATATAGACCCCTAATGCTAATGGAAAATCTACCTTAGGCCTCAATCCTTACTAGAGATGAGTGAACGTGCTCGGCCACGCCCCTTTTTCGCCCGAGTACCGCGATTTTCGAGTACTTCCGTACTCGGGCGAAAAAATTCGGGGGTCGCCGTGGCGGCGCGGGGGGTTGCAGCAGGGAGTGGGGGGGAGAGGGAAAGAGAGAGGGTTCCCCCCTGTTCCCTGCTGCTACCCCCCGCGCCGCCACGCCTCTCCCCGGCCCCCGGCGCACCCGAGTACTTTTCACCCGAGTAGTGAAGTACTCGAAAATCGCGGTGCTCGATTGCGAAATCGCCCTTACCGAGTACGTTCGCTCATCTCTAATCCTTACATCATGTTGTCTATGCAAAGCAATCCATATACCACACTGCCTCAACCCCTGTATCAAGCGTGGGTGAAAAAGAGCTTTGGACCATTGCTAACCATGGCCCCAAAATATGGGTTAAGTAAACCCTTTAATAAACTGTATAAAATAAACAGAAGGAAAGAACAAAGCCAAATGGTAAACCAATTTTGCTACTCTAATCCAAAAGCAGCAATGTTTTGACCCAAGTTACAAACGGGACTTTGTCAATCTGTCACCCATTTGTAACTTGGGTCGAAACATTGCTGCTTTTGGGGTTGTGCAATAAAATCCTTATGGATGTTTTTTAAATGCACTAACTGATGCTGCCTGGATTTGTACATTCATTGGATTTGTAAGGATCGTGGGTAGAGATGAGCGGCAATATAGAGAGGAGGGAGCATACTCGTCCGAGCTTGATACTCGTTCGAGTATTAGGGTGTTCGAGATGCTCGTTACTCGTAACGAGTACCACGCGGTGTTCGGGTTACTTTCATTTTCTTCCCTGAGAAGAAAATGAGGCGGGGATTTCAAGCCCTGCGTCCAGAAAGACATGCTCTGCCGGGAACCAGGAGGGAGCGACAGCCTGCAGGAGCGCCGCAGAACGTCAGAAGAAGTGAGTAATGATTTTTATTCTTTGCTCCACTGTATTACCGGCATATAAGGTGACAGTTGGGTGGTCGTTTTATACGCCCCGTCGCCTTATACGCCGGTATATATTTTTATTGTAACACATTTCTGGATGAATTGCAGGGAAGGGCTTATATATTTAAGCCCTTCCCGACAATTCATCCTACGATCGCCGGCAGCCCATTGCTTTCAGTGGAACCTGCTGTATTGCTGGCTCCATTGAATTCAATGGGCAAACATCGTTCTTCTCTGCTACAGCTGTTACAGTTATGGCAGAGGAGAACGATCTTTACGCTGACAGTGCGGGGGGGGGGGGGCCACTCTTGCCGCTATTGTGGTTTAATAGTGGAACCTGGGAACTTGAGATGCAGCCCAACATGTAGCCCCTCGCCTGCCCTATCCGTTGCTGTGTCGTTCCCATCACTTTGTTGAATTGCCCAGATTTTCACAAACGAAAACCTTAGCGAGCATCGGCGATATACAAAAATGCTCGGGTCGCCCATTGACTTCAATGGGGTTCATTACTCTAAACGAACCCTCGAGCATTGCGAAAATTTCGTCCCGAGTAACGAGCACCCGAGCATTTTGGTGCTCGCTCATCTCTAATCGTGGGTCCTGGTCTGCTTTGCAGGCGTGCATCGCCATGAAACCTCTCCGAAGTGTTGGTTTCAGGAGTGCTGCTGGATTACTCTTTACTTTGAATTTTCATCTTGATCCTCAAACGCATTCTCATCCCGAACATTGCTGTATCTCCTAAGGGCTGGAAGGGGAAGTGAAAAAAAATGAGTCTCTGCATACCAGCAATATTTGGAATTCAAAATTACATAGGACTCAGCAAGAGTCACTATTTAGGTATGTCCGGCTTGTAGCCTCCATTGTGCAAGGGCCAAAAAGGGCACTGCTTGGTCCAGGTCTATTTTGACTAAGTTGGCCATGTGGACTTATGCTTTGAAGCATACACACCTTTTATAAAGGGTATACTTGCATTGCTGGCAGAGTAAGGGTAACCAAAGGGGGCTGTAACATTTGAGCGCATGACCGTGTTAAGATTGCAGATCGGGAAGAGCATACAGCCACATGGCTCAAACATTACATATGTAGCATTTAGCAAGTGGAAAAGCAGGCTACCACAAAAGTAACAACAATTGGCAGAAGAAAGTTGTAAGGCCAACAAAAGGACGTTAGAGTGGCAAGTATAGTCAGAAGCTGCACATACTGGGGGAATAAATTCAGCTGGCCAAAAGATGTTACGAAGCAATGTGAGGTGTTTAAACTCTAGACTACCCATTTCTTGCACGGAGTGGATTAAAAACACTGCTCGTGCCTTAACCATGCACACTGCATAGCTTTACAACTAGTGTGTGCTAAGTTGCCTATTTCAAGACCATCATCAACAGTTTAACCCAAATGAGCAATTCTTTACTCTACTTAGGGGGAAGCTCCATTATAGGCTTCAGAGAATAAAGCAAAAAAGAAAGTTTGTACATCGGCCGGCCTGAAGAGCCCTGCTGCCTTGGTCTTTGTAACTCTTTTCTGTATGTGTCCCTAATCGATCACCAGGAAGTCATGACTTTTTTTTTAACTTAAAGACAGAAATAAAAAAATACAACCCCCCCCCCCTCCCCCCCAAAAAAATAAAACACAATTCCTTCAATACTATTAAGAAAAGTAACACTACATACAAGAGCGTGTACAAATATCAGGACACATATAATAAAGTCAGACAAAGGGGGCCAAGGTATAATGAAATGGCATGCAGGTGTTTGAAGCCAGTAGGTGAAAACTACTAAAGTTATTGGAAATATAACTGCATACAGGGCTACCTGAGTGTACGTACAAAGGGTGCCAAATACAGCCACAGAAAATACATTAAAAAGCCATTTGGGTGCAACATAGCCAATTGGTAGATAAAATTAATTTGCAAAGACACAGGCATAGTGTGGACAGGGCAAATCACCTTTACCCAAAAATACTCAGTATTGACACACCGTGTACTGGGGTTGAAAGTTTGCCAGCGCCACCTGTATGATATTTGGACAACTTCCTCTTATACCTCTGCCTTCTGCCTGCGGTTCTTGTAGGCACTGCTGCGCAATGTCCCACAAGCTTGGGCGGTTCTGCAGAATTCTGATCAGGGCTCCTTTGTCTGTGGTTGCTAAATGCAATTCTAAATGTCTGCCGAACTTGAACTACACTGCAATGAATCTTTTTATAGTGGATGCCCATAGAAGCAAAACAGCACCCATAATTAAGGGAAAACACTTGTGAAACAATCATGCATTTTAGCATTTGCCATAGGGAAGTGCCCAGATTTACATATGCTAGCAAAGTGGAGCATGGTAAGCAGGTGTGGAAACACATGATGTACATAGCTCCAAAATATTGATTGGATGATTGAAAAAGTGGAGTGGACATGGACGATTACATTGCGCACAAAAGTATGTACAATATGTAATGTTCTATTTTCACTCGTAAAACTGCCAAATAGAAATTACGGGAGAAAAAAAAAACACAGCAGCGCGCCTTTCCAGCAAGGAAAACCGCCACACAAACGCATGCGTCTATGAGCTTTCGCCCAGAGTGGCGCGGGCAATGCAATATTTCATTATTGGCTCCTTTCTCATGGTTTCTTTGGCCTCAATTACAGCAACCCCAAAAAAAGAACATTGGAAACACCTTGTGTGTATTTGCAAGAGTTTGAAATCACATAGCAGTCTATGCACTCGTTCACATGTTCAGAGTCGCGTGCAGCATGTTTAGGCTTCCCCAGCAGGCCGGTCCGATGCTCCTTTATCCGGAATTCAGGTACAGCATAGAGTGTTGGACTACCTGAAACTCCCGACGGATGAGGATTAGGCAACTTTTTCTGCTGGGCTCTCGCACCCCACTTCCGACAGCTTCCTAGGAGCATGCAGGGTACAGTGAGGGTGACCGTTAACATGCTTTTAGAGACCACCCTGCAGTCTGAACCAGCGATGGAGGGATTTGGCAAGCCTATGAGTGCTGGGTCAAAACTAAATTGTACGCCTGAGATTAATTTGATGTTCAGTGGTATAATTGTTTCATAACTAAATATTTTTCTTCATTGTAGAATAAAACCCCTCCATAAAGGTTTCTTTATAGTGTTTTATCATACATTTTAGTAGGTATATATATTTTTTTAAATAAGTGCACAAACTAAACCTTATCACATGTGCTTTCAATTGGATTTAACCTGAAGATAAAATGCTAATGGTTATTTTTTGTAAAACAATGGATATGTGTTTAGTAGTTGAATAGTGCATAATTGTTAAACACATTGTCTAGTTGTAAAGTATTGATGGTCTATCAGCAGGAAAGGCCACCAGTAATGGATCAACAGGGTCCTGCTACCTGGGAACCTCCACCAATCAGCTATTTGCCGAATCAATGTTTGATACAATGAACAGATTTCTGCAAGAAACAGACAGCTCCATTCACAGTGCAGTAGCCAGGCTTGGCTTTGCAGGCCAAGTTCCATTCATTTCAATGTGAGCTCGGTTTGCAATGCCAAACCTGGCCACTGCAGTGAGAATGGAGCTTTCTGTTTCCTACAGAAATCAGCTTAGTTCACAAGTACATAGACCCAGTGAGCAGTTCATTGGCATGGTCATGGTTAATTGAACTGTGTTGATATATACTGAGGAAATGGCATCAATAGTTTACATACTGAAGCACTTCTTGCCTCCCTGTCTCCCTGCCACATACAGTGTTTAATCCAGCCAAACTGACGAATGGGCTCATCCCCTAAATGTGTTTTCACTTGCTGGTTTCTTTATTTTATTAAATAATAAAAAAGAAGTGCTTTCACTATCGCAACTTGAACTTTAACCTTCAACTAGCTCAGAGTGTTGCCTTCACACCAGTATTTTTCCTCACTCTCTCTCATCATCAATAGTTTACAACTGGACAACCCATTTTAAACATATATGTCACATTTGATGGGTTATATCATACATCTGAAGTTTGCATGGCATACTAGAATATGCTGCAATTTTTTGGATGATTTGTATGTGAATCTCATAGAATCATAGAATGATACAGTTGGACGAGACCTCCAGGGCCGCCTGGTCCAATCCCCTGCTCATCTCTTAGTGAACACTGTATAAGAGTGTCAAGGACTAGTAGCGAGCTTGGAGTCCAGTGGCCAAGATAAGATAGATGACTTTGTTAATGTAGCAAAGTGGAATACACTGGAGAAAGAGATCAGTCATATTACACAGAAGCAAAAGATCATCCATGTTTAGATGTATGCAGAATCTATGAGATGGCATATAAGAAGCCGAGGCTAGACAATGACAAGCCAGAATAATCAGGCATATGAAGTAAAATTCTGTGGTTTTAAAAATGGTAGAAATTACTGTGATTGACCACAGAGCTAATGCAATCATTAAAGGGCCACTTCAACTAAAACAATTTTTTTTCCATCTCTGCCCCCTCACCTGATTGCCTGCCACATTCTGGGTGTTTCCTATATATATTGCAGTCACTTCTATGCAGTGCAACCAGCTGTTTAATACTTATTTCATATCTTGTAGTTAGTGGATAACATTATTTTGGAAGAACATCTGTTTAACAAATAACTGGATGCAGAGAACACATAATAGAGCAAGGCTAAGACAATACATTAAGCACAATAGCTGTCCAGAATGACTGGTAGCTCAGTGGAAAGAGCCACTGTCTGGGACATGGGAACTTCTGGGCTTGAATCCTAACTAAGAGATAGCTCATATACCTATTCTGGACCCTACACATGTGTTGCATAGCAGTACATATTTTGCATCCATTATGCATACTGTCATGCCTATGGCAGTCTCTGTTCAGTAGGCTTGTCTGTACTGTATGAGTTATATGGTATTGCTTTATTTCTGGCATTACTAGATAGACTTTCTGCTAGGGCTCCATCTAGTGGGCATTTATATACTGAGACTCAGTCTATTTTGTCCTCTGAGGGATGCTGTATCTTTTACCCATGACCTCGGTGACATCATCAGCTCAGCCCACAGTAGCCATTTTCTGGCACATTCCCTCCATGTCTGGCCTGCTCTAGAGACCCTCTGGAAACCTTTATTATCCAGGCTCACAGCGGCATCGTCGGTATGTGAGGACTTCTACCTGAAGTCATACTCCTAACATCCTGCGTATATTATGTTTCCAGTTCCATGATTATACCACTTCTATCGTTTCTAGTCCTATGTGTGTTACTCAGATAGCAGAGCATGTGTCCTAGTGTATGCGCATGCGTGCTTATCATCTCTCATGGCTGTATTACATGCTTCCTGTCTTCTTACATCTATGTAATGTATTCTATGTCCTGCTATGTTAGTGTACATTGCTAAGTGCATTATTTTCTTTGTTCTACAGTTTTATCTCTACCTTGTAATAAAGTTGAAAGCGGACATTGCTCCATCGTCATTGTGTTGCAGGGAAGGTTATCTGCCTGTCTACTTATGCTCCACTCATAGGGAGGACAGAACAGTAAAACGACGGCCCGAAACAGACTGGATACTAGTAAAACGACGGCCCCTCACAGACTGGATACTAGTAAAATGACGGCCCCTCACAGACTGGATACCAGTAAAACAACGGCCCCTCACAGACTGGATACTAGTAAAATGACGGCCCCTCACAGACTGGATACCAGTAAAACAACGGCCCCTTACAGACTGGATACCAGTAAAATGACGGCCCCTCACAAACTGGATAGAGAAACAGGGACTTCTCACAGGCTGCACACAGGGCACCAGCAGTCTAGACAGCAGGATACCAAATCACGCTTTGCGCAATACGCAGAGATACTTCTACAGGACACCCACTACAGCGGTAAGTGTGTAAGCTGGTCCGGAGCATCACCATGTCAACCTTAGAGACTGGACTGTATGAGACAAGGTCTCACATCTCAGCTAGCTCCAGAAGCTCAAAAGGGTCAGTGAGTAGCTCTACAGTCGCCATTGCTCGTGCAAAAGCGGAAGCTGCCAAAATGCAAGTGCATTATGCTGAGCAAGAAAGGCAATTAAAAGTAGAGAAAGCATGCATGGAAGCAGCACTGCAAAACTATCAGTAGAGAAAGAAGCTGCAGCTGCTGTGGCTGAAGCAGAGGCTTTGGAAGAAGCAGCGATCTACGCAGTTGAAAGATTCAGCAACATGTCTAGGCGCAGTTCTGGTCACCAAGACAATTTTCAGCATACTTCAGACTATGTACAGCTACATGCTAAGTCGGGTGACGAGTCGTGCTCAGATCCAGGAGAGAAGTCAAACCTTCAAAAAGAGCTCCGCCAGCAACCGGTAACACAGCAAGTGATCTCAGCAGACCAAATGCCCAACATCAAATTAGATAGCAGTTTGATATTCAGTCGGCCCTCAGTACAACCTGAGCTTGAACCAACAAATGTTTGGAGTACCGCGGTCGCCACCAATAAGAAGGAACCTGTAGACTGTAACTGTTATCATAGCAGCGTGTCAAAGAATCGCGGTAACTCACTAGGACCTCCACAAAGCAACTCACCTTCAGATCTACCACACAGAGATCAAGGTATGATAGACCTCGTCAAATTCTTTGCACGACGTGAGCTAATAACTAAAGAACTCACAAAGTTTAATGACAGACCTGAAGGCTATAGAGCATGGCGTTCGTCATTCAGAAATATGATCAAAGATCTCGACCTGTCTGTAAGTGAAGTTGACCTCCTAGTCAAATGGTTAGGCAACGAGTCAGCAGAACATGCAAAGCGAATTAGAGACATGAACATTAACTACCCAAGCAGAGGACTAAAAATGATATGGGAAAGACTGGAGGAGTGTTATGGCTCACCAGAAGTGGTAGGAAACGCAATCTTTAAAAGGATTGAGGATTTTCCTAAGATTCCCAATAAAGGATTTCAGAAGCTGAGAGAATTAAGTGATCTGCTGATGGAACTCGAAGTTGCTAAAGGTGAGGGAGACTTGCAAGGTCTCGCATTTTTAAACACAGCACGTGGTGTCAACCCCATTGTACAGAAATTACCTTACAGTCTACAAGAAAAGTGGGTTACTCAAGGCTCCAAGTACAAACAACAGCACAACGTCTCATTCCCTCCATTCTCCTTTTTTGTGGATTTCATACGCCAACAATCAAAGACTAGGAACGACCCAAGTTTTGACTTCCCAACATTTGAAACTGCTTACACCCGAAAGCTACACCTGTTGCAGTACACAAAACCAGCATATCTGCTGTGCATCCCTCAACAAGAGACCCTTGCAACGAGTGCCCTCTACATAAGAAGCCTCACCCATTGCAGAAATGTAGAGGATTCAGGAAAAAAACTCTTAAGGATCGGAAAGCCTTTCTCAAGGAAAACCAAATTTGCTACAAGTGTTGTGCCTCAACATCTCATCGGGCGAAAGACTGTACAGCAAACATCGAGTGTTCAGAATGTGATAGTAAGGAGCATACCTTGGCCTTACATCCCGAGCCGGCCCCATGGACTCTCACACCTTCAGACCAGGCCACAGAGCATGGCGGGGAGGAGAAAGTCACAGTACTTCCTGAAGTGTCACTCCAGTGTACCCAAGTCTGCGGGGAGGGCCTCAGAGGTAAATCCTGCTCTAAGATTTGTCTTGTTAAAGTTTATCCAATTGGACACAGAGAAATGGCTATAATGTTGTATACCATTCTTGACAATCAAAGCAACAGGTCCCTTGCCAGCTCTACTTTCTTCGACATCTTCAACATCGAAGGACATAGCTCTCCATATTCACTTAAGACTTGCACAGGCATGACTGAAGAAGCCGGAAGAAGAGCTACTGGCTTTCAAATCGAATCCATGGATGGTGAAACATCCCTGCCTCTACCTATACTGATAGAATTTAATCAAATTCCAAACAACAGAGAAGAGATTCCTACACCTGAAGCAGCATTACCACATAGACACTTGAAGACCATGGCCCATCTCATCCCTGCTTTAGATCCTAAGGCTCAAATAGTGCTTCTGCTTGGAAGAGACATCATAAGAGTCCACAAGGTCAGAAAACAGGTAAATGGCCCTCACAATTCTCCATTTGCACAGAAACTAGACCTAGGATGGGTCATTGTAGGTGACGTCTGCCTAGGAAATGTCCACAAACCATCCACGGTAAATTCCTATTGCACTAATACACTGGAAAATGGACGTCCATCCTTTTTCCAGCCTTGTCCTAACAGGTTCCTGATAAGAGACAAACTTAACAGTATTTCATACTCTGACTCTACGGAAATCGGGACCCATTTCTGTGACAAAGACTGAGACCACTTAGGATGCACAGTGTTCCAGAGGACAAAAGACGACCACAAAATTTCCCCCTCTATTGAAGACGAAGCCTTCTTGAACATAATGGAACAAGGTTTTTTCAAAGATGAAACAAACAATTGGGTGGCACCACTTCCTTTCAAAACTCAGAGACGCCATCTCCCTGACAACAGTGATCAAGCACTGAAGCGCTTTTTCTCACTCAGACGCAACCTTCTAAGAAGACCAGATATGAGTGAACATTTCTTCACATTCATGGGAAGATATTTGGAAACAGTCATGCGGAAGTTGCTCCACCTCTAAGAGAAAAGGAGGAACACTGGTACCTGCCAATCTTTGGTGTCTACCACCCTAAGAAGCCAGGACAGATCCGGGTAGTATTTGACTCCAGTTCACAGTGTGAAGGAGTCTCCCTCAATGATGTTCTCATGACCGGACCAGACCTCAATAACACACTTTTAGGAGTGCTCATTAGGTTCCGTAAAGGATTAACTTCCATTTTTGCCGACATACAGCAGATGTTTCATTGCTTTCTAGTGAAAGAAGAACATAGGAACTTATTGAGATTCTTCTGGTTTAAAGACAACGACCAAACCAAAGACATAATAGAATACCAAATGAAAGTACATGTTTTTGGCAACAGCCCATCTCCTGCAGTTGCCATCTATGGACTCAAAAGGTCTGCCCGAGAAGGTGAAGAAAAATATGGACAAGATGTCGGGCAGTTTGTAGAAAGATACTTTTATGTGGATGATGGCCTGAAATCACTTCCATCACCAGATGCAGCAATCGACCTACTCAAAAGAACCCAAAGTATGCTTGCTTGTTCGAACCTCAAACTCCATAAGATAGCTTCAAACAGCAAGGTTGTCATGGAAGCCTTTCCCACTCAAGATCACGCCAATGACCTGAAGGATCTAGACTTGGCAACGGCCACAATACCCTTGGAGCGCAGCCTAGGACTCAACTGGGACCTCAACAATGACACCTTTACCTTTCAAGTGGATCAAAAGCCAAAACCATTCACATGATGCGGTGTCCTATCTACGATCAACAGCATCTACTACTCGCTTGGGTTTGCAACTCCTGTGACCATTCAAGGTAAGATGCTGCTCAGAGACTTAACTGCAGATACATGTGATTGGGACTCCCCACTTTCCCCAGAGAAGAAGACATTGTGGGTAAAGTGGAGAGACTCCCTAGTTGCGCTATCCGACCTACACGTTCCTAGGCTGTATGCACACGTGCCTATTGCAGAGGTCAAGTCTAAAGAGCTGCGTGTATTTTGTGATGCTTCAGTGAAAGCAATTGCTGCAGTTGCCTACCTCAAAATGATTGACATTAAGGGTCAGACACATATTGGGTTTGTGATGGGAAAGGCAAAACGGGCACCCTCTCCTGAGCCTACCATACCAAGGCTGGAGCTTTGTGCTGCCATTCTGGCAGTAGAACTAGCTGAACTCATTGTGACAGAAATAGATATGACACTTGATGACACAGAATTTCATACAGACAGCAAAGTAGTGCTGGGCTACATATACAATGAATCTAGGAGATTCTATGTGTATGTGCATAACAGAGTCCACAGGATTAGAAAGTCATCAAAACCTACTCAGTGGCACTATGTACCGACTGATCACAACCCAGCAGATCATGCTACAAGAGCTGTACCAGCACCACTCCTTAAAGACACCACATGGCTCACAGGGCCAACTTTCTTTTATAAACCAGTACTGGACACTCACAAGAAAGGCACCTATGAACTGCTAGACCCAGATTCTGATGCAGAGGTTCGCCTCAAGTTTCCACGCTCATTACGACACTTTCTAGCAAACAGCTGGGATCTAAACGTTTTAACAGGTTCTCAACTTGGAAGTCACTAAACCGCGCTGTAAGTTGCTTAATTCATATAGCCAGATCCTTCAGAGCCACGCCAGCAAGATCAAGTCGTTGCAGAGGTTGGCACTGCTGTCCAAAGGGCTATACAGTGGATGAACTTACACAGGCCAAGGATGTTATCATCAATTGTGTGCAACAAGAGATTTATGCAAGAGAACTAGAATCACTCCAAAATCAAAAGAATGTGCCTAAAGATAGTTCCCTCAGGAAACTTGACCCATATATATATATGCTAATGGACTGTTGAGAGTTGGAGGACGTGTCTCAAATGCACAGCTTGATAGTAATGAGTGCCATCCTACAATACTCCCTAACGATCAAGTTGCGTCTTTACTTGTGCAGCATTACCATGAACAGACTAAACACCAGGGACGTTTGTTCACTGAGGGAGCTCTATGTACAGCTGGATTTTGGATAGTTAGAGCCAAAAGACTTGTGAGTAATGTCATTTTCAGATGTGTTACATGTCGGAAACTCCGTGGTACGTTTCAGTCGCAGAAAATTGCTAATCTCCCTTCTGACCGACTCAGCACTAAACTACCTTTCACAAATGTTGGGCTCGACGTGTTTGGCCCATGGTCTGTCACCACGCGGCGCACTAGAGGAGGCGAAGCAAACAGCAAACGCTGGGCTGTCCTATTCACTTGTATGAGTATCAGGGCAGTGCATATAGAAGTTATTGAGTCTTTGGACACATCCAGCTTCATAAATGCATTAAGACTAGAGATGAGCGAACCTACTCGGCCACGCCCCTTTTTCGCCCCAGCTCCACGATTTTCGAGTTCTTCCGTACTCGGGCGAAAAGATTCGGGGGGCGCCGTGGGTGAGTGGGGGGTTGCAGCAGGGAGTGGGGGGGAGAGGGAGAGAGAGAGGGCTCCCCCCTGTTCCCCGCTGCTACCCCCGCTCCGCCACGCCTCCCCCCGCCCCCGAATCTTTTCACCCGAGTACGGAAGTACTCGAAAATCACGGTGCTCGATCGAGTAATTACTCGAAACGAGTACGTTCGCTCATCTCTAATTAAGACGCTTCATTTCTATTAGAGGTCCAGTCAAGCAAATCCGTTCTGATAGAGGTACTAATTTCATTGGAGCGTGTAAAGAGTTGAATATTCCCTCAAACATTGACAGCGACCATGTAGAAAGATATCTTGCGGACCAAGGTTGCACATGGTCATTTAACCCTCCACATTCTTCTCACATGGGCGGCTTATGGGAGCGTATGATCTGCATAGCACGTAGTATCCTTGATTCAATATTCCTCCATGAGGGTACTTCAAGACTCACCCATGAGACCCTCACAACTCCTATGGCTGAAGTAGTAGCTATCATAAATGCGAGACCATTAATGCCAATATCCAGAGATCCAGATGACCCTCCTTTGCTTACCCCTTCTACTCTACACATGCAAAAGTTTGATGCAATTACAGCTCCTGCTGGTGAGTTTGATTCTAAAGACTTGTACAAGTGTCAATGGAGACGGGTACAAAGCTTGGCAAATGTGTTTTGGGAAAAGTGGAGGAAACAATACACCTCAACTTTACAGACTAGGAATAAGTGGCATTCCAGTAAACCCAACATGGAAGTTGGCAATGTTGTTTTTGTCAAGGACTCTCAGTCAAAAAGAAATGAATGGCCTATGGGTCTCATAACCAAGGTTTTTCCTAGTCAAGACGGGAAAATCAGAAAGGTGCAAGTCAAATTGTGCAAACAAAATGAGCCTAAACTCTTCTTCAGACCTGTTACTGAACTAATTTTATTACTCACAACGAAGAGGTCTTAATGTGGTAACCTTGGGTTACCAGACGGGGAGTGTCATGCCTTTGGCAGTCTCTGTTCAGTAGGATTGTCTGTACTGTATGAGGTATATGGTATTGCTTTATTTCTGGCATTACTAGATAGACTTTCTGTTAGGGCTCCATCTAGTGGGCATTTATATACTGAGCCTCAGTCTATTTTGTCCTCTGAGGGATGCTGTATCTTTTACTCATGACCTCGGTGACATCATCAGCTCAGCCCACAGTAGCCATTTTCTGGCACATTCCCTCCATGTCTGGACTGCTCTAGAGACCCTCTGGAAACCTTTATTATCCAGGCTCACAGCGGCATTGCTGGTATGTGAGAACTTCTACCTGAAGTCATACTCCTAACATCCTGTGTATATTACGTTTCCAGTTCCATGATTATACCACTTCTATCGTTTCTAGTCCTATGTGTGTTACTCAGATAGCACAGCATGTGTCCTAGTGTATGCGCATGCGTGCTTATCATCTCTCATGGCTGTATTACATGCTTCCTGTCTTTTCACATGTATGTAATGTATTCTATGTCCTGCTATGTTAGTGTACATTGCTAAGTGCATTATTTTCTTTGTTCTACAGTTTTACCTCTACCTTGCAATAAAGTTGAAAGCGGACATTGCTCCATCGTCATTGTGTTGCAGGGAAGGTTATCTGCCTGTCTACTTATGCTCCACTCATAGGGAGGACAGAACACATACATTATATAAAGTGATGAGTGATTAGTGGAATAATCAGTTCAAGCTGGTTATCTGGTGGATTTTTGGAAAATTACAGTTAATTGGGACTGTGGAATCTGACTCCCATTAAAGTTAATAATTAACTAATTCAATAATTTTCCCTCTATAATGTCCAGACAAATCTCCCCCACTGCATGCAAATACAGCCACACATCTGGGGAACACTGTGCTCCTCTGAAAAATGTGTTTAAATAGTGTACAGTGGTGTATGAGTCAATCATATCACAGGAGTGTCATGAAAAACAAGAAAAGAAGCACATAGGGTCTCCTAGATCAAAAACTTGTGCCAAGGAAGATAGCATTTTTAAAAGCAATGTCATAAGTTTCTGAAGGAGAAATTCTACCAGGTAAACACAACACTCAAGCACAGGCCACCTCCTGCAGTAGAGTTAGATCAACTACTACTTCAGTGAATCCATTGGTTAGTGAAACTAATGAAGGAATTACTAGGATCTCAAAACATGTTGCAAGCAAATAGAGTCATCTAATCACAAGTTTGCACTCTTCTAATATCTCATGTACCCCTATTTCTTATTTACTAGTCAGTGCTCTATGGATTGTGCACCTTTCACTTTTACCATTTGGTGGCAGATAGAGAATGTAGTGACTTGCACTCGTGTTCAACTTTTGAGGCAGCTCCGCGGTTGAAACTGACCATCAGAGTTTTGGGGTTCTGAGTTGCAGTACCAGGTACAATTTTGTTCACCTGTGGAGTCCCCCATGATCTAAAATTGATAGTCAATCCTAAGGAAATGATTGTTTAGCACTTTAAATTCCCAATATTGTTGTTCCCTATTACCCACTATATTATGGCAACTATTTAGAATGTTTAAGAATGGCTAGTCATTTTATACTTACAGTAACACCTCTCCAAAAGAGCACAGCATCCTGATATTGACCAAATTTTTATGCAATTGATTTTGAAATTCTCTACTAACTTATATATTAATTTCTCCTTTGAAAAATAATACCCATATAGAAATGTTTTTAGCACAATTTTTGATTGTTGTGTCAAAGAGGCTGTATTAAATATGATTCTGAGACAAGCATAAACTACATATACTAATTACACTGTCATTTTTTGATTATCGTATTTTAATTTTACTTACTAACTTTTTAAATGCATTTTTTACATCATTATTCCTTAAAGTATATATGAAAGGGTTTAATAAAGGTGCAATAATAGTATAAATGAGGGACAAAAACTTCTCCTCATTCATACCATAACTTGACCTTGGTCTCAAGTACATTACACTGGTTGACCCATAGAATAGAGATACAACCATCAAGTGGGAAGTACAAGTTGAGAAAGCTTTTTTCCTCATCCCTGCAGAATGGTGCTTGATAACTGTCCAGATTATGTTTCCATATGAAATTACTGTCAAGGTGAAAGGTCCTAGAATGATAACAAAAGTAATAATAAGCATGACAATTTGATTGAACTGTGTTTCAGTACAGGCCAGACTCATTAATGGTGGGATATCACAGTAGAAATTGTTGATTCTATTGGAGTTACAGAATGGTAATGAAAATATGAGTATGGTTTGTAGGATGCCAACTATTGTCCCAGTGATCCAAGAACCAATAACCAGCATGATGCAAATGACCCTCTTCATAATATTATTATATAGTAAGGGATGGCATATGGCATTATATCGATCATATGCCATGGCTGCCAGCATATAACATTCTGCACTGCCCATTAATAGAAAAATGCACATTTGCAGGGCACATCCATAGAAAGTGATAGTTTTGTTTTGAGAGAGAAGATTGATCAGCATTTTTGGACATGTAGATGACAGGTAACATATTTCTATTAAGGAAAAGTTGGCAAGAAAAAAATACATAGGGGTGTGAAGATTTGGGCTGAATGTATATAAGAGAATTATGAACATATGAGCCAGCAGTGAAATGTTCAAGGTGAAGAAAAAGACCGTGAAGAGGACATACTGGACTTGGAGAACATCAGAAAATCCAACAAGAATGAATTCATGTACTCTTGTAAAGTTTCCTCTTTCCATTTTGATTGTATCAACAATTACTAAAAAATGCACCTACAAAACTAAATCATGTTTAGAGAAAATAATAAGCCATTTAACAAAAAGTAATGTTAAAAAAAGCAAATGCATTTGAAGCCTTGCCTACATTTTAGCATAAAGATTTTTTACATTTTACCAGAATGATAAAGTTTACATATAATGCATTCAGACAGTTTTTGGACCCTTTCACTTTATTTTTACATATTGTTATGTTGTAGCCTTGTGCCAATAAAACAAAGTTTTTCCCCTTCTTTCTACTATCAATACCCCATAATGAGAAAGTGAAAACAGAATGTTAGACATCTTTGCAATTTTTTAAATTGAAAAACTAACATCTTGCATTGACATAAGTAGTCAGACCCTGTACTCACTCCTTAGTTGAAGTACTTTTGTTGGTGGTTTCAGCCTCCATTCTTCTTGGGTATGATGTCACAAGGTTTACACATCTGGACTTGGGGATTTTCAGTCATTCCTCTGCAGATCCTCTCAATCACTAGCAGGTTGGATGAGGACCATGTGTGAACAGCCATTTTCAGGTCTCTTCACAGATACTCGATTGGCTTCAAGTTAAGGCTCTAGCTGAGTCACTCAAGGACATTCACAGGGATGCCCCTAAGTCATTCTTGTGTTGTATTCGATGTGTGCTTAGGGTCATATTCTTGTTGGAAGGTTAACCTTCTGCCTAGCCTGAGGTCTCTTGTACTCTAGATCAAGTTTTCAATAAAGAATTCTCCGTTCTTTGCTATGTTCAGTTTTCCATCAATTCTGACCAGTCTCCCTATCCCTCAGGCTGAAAAACATCCCCACAGCATGATACTGCCACCACAATGCTTTACTGTAGGGATGATATTAGGCAGGTAATTTGCAGTACCTCGGTTCCTTAAGACATAATGCCTAGATTTAATGCCAAAAAATTCAATCTTGGCTTCATCAGACCAGAGAATCTCATTTCTTGCAGTCCAAGATTCCTAGGGGGTGCTTTTTGTCAATCTCCTGAAAAGCTTTCATGTGTCTTTTACAAATGAGATGCTTCTTTCTGGCTACTCTGTCATAAAGCACAGATTGGTGAAATACTGCAGTGATGGTTGACCTTCCAGAAGTTTCTCCCATCTGCACACAGGATATTTGAGGCTCAGTCAGAATGGCCATTGGGTTCTTAGGTACCTCTTTTACCAAGACACATTCTTTCCTGATTACTTAGTTTGGTGGATCAGCCAGCTGTAGGTAGAGTCTTGGTTGTTCCAAATGTCTTTCAATTAAGAATTATAGAAGTCACTATCTTCTTGGGAACCTTTAGTGCAAGAAAAAATTTTGTAGCCTTCTTTAGAACTGTCTCTGAGCTCAACAGGCAGTTCTTTACTCCTCATGGCTTGGTTTCATCTCTGAAATTCATTGTAAGCTGTGAGATCTTATAAAGACAGGGGAGTGTATTTTAAAATGATGTATAATCAACTGAATTTACTATTAGTGGTCTCCAATCAAGGCATAAAAACATCTTAAAGATGAACCAAAGAAATGAGAAGCCCCAAAGCTAAATTTCAAGTCTCATACCAAAGGGGCTGAACATTTATGTTCACGCAAAAAGTTAGTGTTTCATGTTTTTTAAATATATAAGGGCTTTGAACATTTTGCTTTTACTTTGTTATTATGAGGTACTGAGTGCAGATTGATAAGAAAAAGAAGTTGATTTTTTTTTTAAATTTGCGTCAGGCCACAATAAAATGTAAAAAATATGAAAGGGTCTGAAGACTTTCGGAATGCATTGTCAAAGCTGTTTTCACTATGAATAATTATGTGCAAGGAATTATATTTAATATATTAGATAGAATTAGAATAAAGATACATTCTAATTAGATCTGTTAAAAGATAGATAAATACAAATACAGGCTAATGTTCTATCAATTGAACTGGTTTTTATACGATTTGCAAACTTTAAACATTTGAAAGAGTACATGAAAAATAACTCTAAAATAAAACCAACTATAATAGGGGAAAATAAAGATTACATTTCCATATTATCACTGTATCTCCTGGTTTTATTAAACAATTAATTAGGTAAATCTTGATAATTTATGGTATTGTTGTATTTTTAAACTTTCTCAAAAAGACAGTAAAACCTACACAATTCATAAGGTATTTATATTGGAAAAAGTGTATTTTGTGCAGTGCAAGTGACTTGACGATACAGAATTCAGTCTTCACAAATACAGGTCACCTATTGCTGCATTTCAAGATGCACAGACGTGCTAGGCAACATGGGATAAACTATAAATTGCAAGTATTCCAACAGTCACATAGTGAGCAACAGAATTACTTATTTTTTTTCTTTTAGTCAATATTTTAGTGATTTACTCTAGCATTGTAGTATGAATTTTAATACTTTCTAAAAAGAAGTGGCTTAATTCCTTCATAAGTAGATGCGGGAAACCTTTTGCCTAAATACAGACTTCACTGGTAATTGAAGATTGGAAGTCAGTGATTTGGAAGTATAACAACACAGATTTTTCATTAGAAGAACTCTTTTCGGTGTTTTAAGTGTTTCAATATGTTGGGGATTAAATTGACTTCTTCATCAGGCATGACCATCATACTTACTGATTGTGGATCATTCAAAAAATTCTTGAAAATTTTCCTACTCTTTGACCTACATAATACATTGGTACTTCATGGGTTTCTAAACCTACCTACGGAATTACAACAATCTCAAAACATATTGCAAATAAAGGACATCTACTCATAGGGTCACACTCTACTGATATCTCCCTTTCATTTACCTTCATCCTTAAATCAATGCTCTATAGACAATGCACTTTTTGTTTCCAATGATTTATCTGAAGTTCTGTTGATCATATAAAGTGAAATGACTAATTATATGCCGAAGTGTAAATTGCATAATTAATATATGAACTATTACCTTTTTAGTAAATATATATTTTTAGTTTTCACATAAGAATTATGCTATGTATAATGAAATTCTAAAGGTAATTGTGTATGTACATTTTTAATGTAAATGTTAGATTTTATCAATTATTTCCTATAATAAAGAATATTACAATAGCTACATTGGCTTTACTCATTGAGTCTGATCTAAATAGAATTATTATGACAGGATATGATTATTATATACTATTATAAAATCCCACTGTGTATTTTAATGTTTGAAAACCTCTGGCAATCTAGTAATCTATAGACACAAGCAAAGCAAAACATCTCTTTTCTACCAAATTACTCCTGTGTTTAATTAGGTGGCCAGTAATATAATTGTCTTACATCAAAATTATTTTCTTCATTCTAAAATTAAAGGTCTCCCTAAAGATTTCTTCATTGTGTTCTTTCATTCATTTTTCTATACAATGGCAAGGAGTAGAGAATGTGGCTGAGGGCTTACAAATGTCATGGTAGATGTTTTCCTATCACAGTTGCCTTTCTTACTATGTCCACTCATATTCAATGGGATAGGGAATTTAGGATGGGTGGATCAGGTCCCAGGTAAGTTGGGTGTGCCAATATACAGCTTAGCTGTGTGACAGTCTTGCAGAGAGTGATGTATAGGTTTACCAATGATGAAGATAGCAGTTGGTAAATGTGCAAACAGGTGACTCACAATTATTGGAGACACTTTAAAAATAAAATCCATAAATAGCCTTTGGAAGTACATAATTAGAACATGGAAACAAGGAATGAAAGGAACTTGGAACATGACCATTCAAGCCAGTTTTTGGCATTTTTCACATTAGGCTTAGCGGACATTCTTGATTCATTTATTTGCAAAACATGAGAACAATTAGCTGGAGACTAATACCTTTTTACTCTCAACAACAGAAGCATTGTCATTCTTCACAGAGCCTGTTAATACCAGTAAAACAGGCATAAAATGTGCAAAATCTACAGCCCCTAGAAAGTTTACATATTTTATACCTCCTAGCTCCTATGGCACAAATGGAAATAGAGATCCTCATGACCATGGTCTGGAACCATATCAGAGAGCTACAACACCTCAGGAACATTGCTCTTTCACACAGCAATCCTCTACTGCCTCCTTTTCATCTGAAACTGCAGAAAATAACCCAACTTCCAAAGAAGTATCTTAAAGAGATGCCCTGCTTTTCTACTAGCCTCCTGTAGCTCCAAGGGGCCTTTGCTCTTAAAAAAAAAGCATGTGCCAGACTACACATTACGGGCCACCTAGTCCGGCACATGCTTCTTTGGGGGAGGAGTTTAGAGGTTTCTAGGATGAGCCTATTGGCCAAAGCCGTGGTAACATTAGTAAGAGGAACATAGGCCCCTAATTTTAATGGAAAGCCTACCTTAGGTCTCAATCCTTACACCATGTTGTCTATGCAAAGCAACCCATATGCCACGCTGCCTTCAACCACTATATCAAGCTTGCACACAAAAGAGCTTTGAACCATTGCTAAACATGGCCTCAAAATATGTGCTAAGTAAACCCTTCAATAAACTGTTTAAAATGAACATAAAGAAAGAACAAAGCCAAATGGTAAACCAATTTTGTTACTTTATCTTTAATATACAAAAAAATAAAATAAGACATTTTAAAAATTATTAACATAAAAAAACAGCATATTTGCTATAATGAAAAATTAAACTAAGCACCAACACCTGGCCAATGTTCGTGGCTGTTGCCACGATGCCTATCCTGCCCTGGGTGGCTGGCCACGTCGCCTGACAGTGGATCCTAAAGGCGGGGGAGAGGTGGACAGTCACTGCGGCTGGGGGACAAACCCTTGCGGGGAATAATCAGAGTCTGAAAGACCTTTTTGCCCAGCAGGAGATGGGGATCTGCGAAATTGGTGTTGCAGTCCAGTATGCTCTTTTTGGGGGCTGGGTTGGCCAGCAGAGGACTGAGAATCCAAAGGATGCCCTACAGGGAACAACGGTGGGACATGGGACCAACTGGTGCCTATTCTGAGACTGACGAAATATCTGGGGAAGGGGGGGGGGGGAACAGAGCCATGTGTTTGAAAATATGCCCCAGTGGGAGGGCTGCTAATGGGGGTTGGCTGCATAGCCCTATCTCCCTTCGACACTTGGCAATGATCTGCATAGCTGATGTCAGAACTTAAGTGTAATGGGGGGGGCGTGGCCTGATGCAGCGGAGAGCAGTCGTGTAAAGACAGACTCCGTCTTTGAGACCCGTTAAAAAGCTACTTAAAGCGACATCAGCCCTACCAGATCGTGCGGAGAAGCTCCTTACACCTCAGAGAAGAGATGCCTAAAAGAAGAAGCTCGAAAACACCGCTGAATAAGGTGTCAGACTTCTTCTCCTCTCGTGGCCCGGCAAAACAACAGCAGAGAAATCAAGATGGCGCCGTTCCGTGCACGAGCTCCGGAGCTAGTGGAGGAGAGTTGCAGCTCCCGACATGTCTCCCTGAAGAGACAAATCATCAAGCTGTCAGCCAGGAGAAGCTACACGGGAGATCAGCGAAAGGACTCCTGCAGGAGGGGGTGAGTGACAGAGCTAAAAAGCTGCAAGTTAAAGCGACAGTTACATCTAAGATAAGTCCGTGCAGCTCACAATCTCCATCTGTCTCCCTGCCCTCCTCCCCCTCCATAAGCCCAGAGAAGCAGAGACCTTGCCTCTCTCCTTCCCCTGTCTCATGTTACCAGAGACTACAATTTGGAGAGGAATTAATAAAGAGTGTTCCCTCATCTAATATCCCTGCATCAGAAGATTTCATTAAGAATATGATGCTTGCCCTACATGGATCTTTGCAAAAGGACATTCAGGCTTTATCAGCCACAGTAAATAATTCTATACAAGAAATAGAAGTCCGTACTGATCATGTGGAAACTAAAATGAGCGAGATTACAGCATCCCATAATAATTTGATAGACGCTCACTACACGCTAGAGGAAGAGCTAGAATCCATCAAGAACAAGTTAACCGACTTGGAAGATAGGAGTAGGAGGAACAATATAAAGATTAGAGGTATTCCTGAAAGCGTTCCTCAAGCAGAGTTAAAGCAATTCCTCATCAAACTAATAAAAACAGCCCTTCCTAACTCTAACGATCAGGACTGCACAATTGACAGAATTCATAGATTAGCCAAGCCAAGCTTTCTGCCAGATTCTATACCTCGTGACGTAATTGCTAGGCTGCATTTCTATCACGTAAAAGAAGAATTGATGTTGGCAGCGAGACAAAGCCACTTTTTGCCACCCGCATATGCTAATATCAGCTTATATGCGGACTTATCACAATCTACAATAAGAGCCAGGAGAGCTCTTTCGCAGGTGACCGCATCCTTACGCTCTGCAAAAATCCCATATAAGTGGGGTTTTCCAACAAAAATCATAATTCACAGAAACAGCGCTATGCATGTCATTTCTTCCCTAGAAGCAGGACAGAAAATTTTACAAAAATGGAACATTCCGTTACAAGAGGAAGCACAAGCAACTAAGCGTCCAAATCGGGAAAATGGAGCCAGCAGACGCACGTTACCTTCTACGCCACCAAGAGAGGATCATCCCAACCCGGAATGAGAAAAGACCGATCTGATGGACTGAATTTACAAAATACGTGAGTTAACGTTGGATCTCACTATGCAAGGCGGACTTTTACCCCCCACCATACACCAGGTTAACCCTGATAAATTACGAAAATTTATCCGTTTTATGTTACAGGTCTTAAACCGTCCTTATAGCAGACAGTTAAAAAAATTACTATCCAAGGCAAGACCTATAATTGGTTTATTACGTTATACATGCAATGTTGTGTTTATAAGTTACAATGCCAGACTAATTTCTAACAGCATGCTTTTTCTAAAAAATTATCATGTCTATTAAAATATATTCACAAAACGCCAAGGGGCTTAATACCCCCTTCAAAAGGGCAATGATTTGGAGTGATGCAAAAACAAACAAAGTAGATGTATTATGTATACAAGAAACGCATTTTACCGAAATTGCATCCTCCAAATTTAAAAACAAAAATTTTCCCCAGATTTTTTCGGCCACTGCCCAAAATAAAAAGCATGCGGGAGTAGTGGTAGCCTTCAAGGAGGGTATCCATTTTTCAGTAGAAAATCAAGTAATTGACCCGAAAGGGAGATATATCATCCTACAGGGTATGCTTAATGAAACTCCTCTCACCTTAGCCAATATTTATGCCCCTAATAGTTCCCAAATATCCTTTCTAAATAAAATAATAAAGAAAATTAGAAAGATCCAAAAAGGTAAGCTAATTATTTGTGGCGACTTCAACATTATACCAAATAAAGAAATAGACTCAACAGCTAGTCAAAGAACCGCGGCAACCCTACAACCATGGCTTCATAAAGAAAGCTTGTATGACACTTTTAGATGTCTTAATTCTGCTTCAAAAGAGTACACTTTTTTTTCTCCAAGGCATAAAACATTTTCCCGAATAGACCTATTTGTAGTCGATAGGTGGACCCTCACCTCTATAATGGAGTCCTCCATAGGCATGACCACATGGTCCGACCACTCCCCTATCAGCATAGATTTTAAAGTGGGCCCCCCTTTTAATCCTATCAGAATTTGGCGGAATGATATAAATTTATTCAAATCACCCAATACACAGGAACAAATCAAACTAGCTTTGTTAGAATACTTCGCCTTAAATGAAAATCCAAATATAAGTAACTTTACTGTTTGGAACGCCCATAAGGCAGTAATCAGGGGTTTTTTAATAAAATTGAAAATACAAGAAAGGAAAAGCAAACAAGCAAAAATAAACTCTTTATTAGAAAAAATCCAAAAACAAGAAAAAGAAGAACAAAAATCCCCCCAAATAAACACCCAATCAGAGCTGATCTTACTGAGAAAAGAACTGAGAAAAGAGCTATTAGACAATTACAATAAAGGTTTGATCTATTCGAAAGCCAATTTCTATACCAATATTGATAAACCCTCAAAATTGATGGCCAAAATGGCAAAGAAAAAACAGATAAAAGCAAAAATCCCCTACATAAAATGCCCAAATAACCCCACAGTGCGGATATCTCATCCACAACAGATTGCTGAACAATTTCAAAATTTCTACGCCAACCTGTATAACTTAAAGGACTGTAAGAAGACACCTCAACCTACCCCCGAAATTATAGAAAATTTCTTAAATAGCATATCCCTCCCTTCAGTGGGACTACAGGGAGAAATTCTCAACAAACCTATATCAATCAGCGAAATAAACAAAGCGATAAGTCTATCTAAAAGCCATAAATCTCCAGGCCCAGATGGCCTGTCTAATGAATATTATAAGATTTTTGCACCCATTCTGTCCCCCCGTTTAAATTCTATATTCAACGAATCTATGATAAAGGGCACGATGCCCGAGGAGATGTTGCAGGCTCTTATAATAACTCTACCGAAACCAGGCAAGGAACCTACATCCCCGGCGAACTTTAGACCCATCTCACTTTTAAATACAGATACTAAGTTATATTCAAAAATTTTAGCCCTGCGTTTACTGGAGGTCCTACCAGAAATACTACATAGTGACCAAGTGGGGTTTACAAAAGGTAGAAATGCGGCTGATGGTGCGCGTAGAACCCAGAATTTGATAGAGATAATGGACTCGAGTCGGACGCCTTCTCTCCTCCTTTCCCTGGATGCGGAGAAGGCGTTCGATAGAGTCCACTGGGAATTCGCATTTGCGGTTCTACAGAAATTTGGGGTGGGGAAAGGTTTTTCGCAAGCGGTTCGGGCTCTCTACACGAGGCCATCGGCAAGGGTTTTGGTTGACGGTGCCTTGTCCTCCCCTTTCTACATAACGAATGGCACTCGCCAAGGGTGCCCCCTCTCCCCCTTGTTGTTCGTGATGGTCATAGAGCCTTTGGCGGAGTCAATTAGAACAAATATAAATATCAAAGGAATACCAAACAACTTAAGACAGCACAAAATAGGGCTTTTTGCTGATGATGTTCTTTTAACCCTAAACGATCCCCTAAATTCATTGAGGAAGATCCGGGAATGCATCTCACAATTTAGTAAAGCATCTTACTATAAACTTAATTCAGACAAATCGCAAATCCTTGGGATGAATATGGAAAGAAAATTGAAATTGGATATTCAAAAAGAATTCCCTTTTCAATGGCTTTCAGAAATTCCCTACCTAGGAATCAAGCTATGCCAATCCAAAGCAAATATCATATCATCCAACCTAGACCCGTTACTTACTACACTAAAAAAAGAACTGGACAATTTAGCAAAGAAAGAGTTCTCTTGGGTAGGCAGAATAATCTTATATAAAATGTTGATCCTCCCGAAAATCCTCTACTTCTTCCGTACATTATCTTACCCTATCCCTAAATCTACAATTGCTAATTTCCAAAAACAGTTGCTAGCATTCGTTTGGAGTGGGAAGAGACCCAGAGTGGCGGCATCAATATTGTATTTGCGTAGGGGACAGGGGGGCCTTGGGGTCCCAGACCTTTGGTCATATTATCAAGCAACCATCATAGGTCAATCGGGTGCGTGGCTGAGAGAATCCCTGCTCCCTCCTTGGGTACACATAGAAAAACATAAAAACCACAACAGACCTTTGAGGTTACTTATCATTGCCTCCATCATAGAAGCACTGTATCCCCACATTAATATATTATCGACAACACAGAACCTCTCTCCTATGATGAAGCTAACCACACAACACTGGAAATATATAGCATATAAATACAGATCTGCCCCCCGAACTAGAGCTATTCAACTTCCTATGGAAATTCTCCTGTATTACATCCAAGACGTTAACATAAAAGAGTGGAACAAAAAAGGAATAAAATGGGTGGCAGATCTCTTTGACAGAGATAAGATACTCACCTTTGATTTACTTCAAAATAAATTTAATCTACTAAACTCAGAACTATATTCTTATATGAAAATTGTCTCTTTCCTAAACAGTTCTCATCTGGAGAGATGTTCCATCCCTACACAACTAGAAACAGTGCTTCAAAGAGCTAGCACCAGCCAAAGCTCATTAACAAAAATAATATACGACAACATATCTGGAAATATGAATAATAGTAAGAAAATGCATTTAATAAATTGGGAACGGGACCTGAGAAAGAGTTTTTCCCCGGCTCAATGGTTGAGCTCTTTTGCATGGGCGGGCAGGGCTACCCTCTCGGCCGGCTTACTCCAGACTCACCAAAAAATTATCTCCAGATGGTATTACACACCTCTGAAACTAGCTAGATGCTTTGAAAATACAGATGGTGGATGCTGGAGGGGGTGCGGAGAGGAGGGTTCCTTATACCATTTGTTTTGGACCTGTCCGAAAATTCAGATATACTGGAAAGAGGTTTTCAACAACATAAGGTCTATCACGGGAGAGAGGTTGACATACTCCCCTCAACTAGCTCTATTGCTCCTGGAGTGCGAATCTATACCCCAAAAGAAAAGAAAATGGATCTGCCATTTCCTCTTAGCAGCAAAAAATTTAATCGCAAAAAAATGGAGAGTGGAGTCCCCCCCTACAAATAAAGAGGTATTAGACATGATGGCAGACCATTACTGCTATGAAAAAATACATGCAAGAAACAATAATTGTTTACATAAATTTAATTATGTTTGGAAGTACTGGCAAAAGTTCAAGTTGTAAAGTTTGTTTTAAGTTTGTAAAGAAAGTACAATACCTCACCAGACTTAACAATAAGCATAATCAAAAGTTCCTCACTTTGAAATTTGAGTACTGAAACTTATCACATAAATAAAACAACACCCAAAGAATAATACATGTTTGACAAACACAAAGGAATATACCCAAGTTAAACTTCAAGAAATATATATATATCGAAATATAGTTTATATTATCAATAAACAACTGCTGATCTCTATTGAATATTAAACAAAATACCACGAAGCGGTGTATGTGATTAAAGCATAATGCATATATATGTATATTTAGTGAGAGAATTAATGTATGTACTATATGAAAATGTTTAATAAAAATATTTGGAAAAGAACTTAAGTGTAATGGAGGGGGGGGGGGGAATCCTGCACGGAGGTTCCCTCCGCATAGAGGTCCAATGATAATTCTCCTGCCCCAGCCATCAGAACACTCATAGGCCCACCTCTGTCAGTGCCTCTCCCTACCATGGAGATGCCATTGGTCTAGGAACCAAAACTCCTCCATTGCCAGTTATGGCTGAAGGGCAGTATCTAGAACCATCTCCATGGCCACCCACACTGTACCCTTCTGGCTCCTCGGAGCTGGCATAAGTAGGGTGCGAGCACCTGGGCAAAAATGACAGCCCAATCATCATCTGTCCGGACTTTCAAGTAGTGCAACACGGCACACTGGATCATATCTCTGGACAAATGATGTTTGGGCTGGTCTGCCAGGAGAGCCGAGGGGAAGCCCTAGGGTAAACATTGGACTCAAGATGTGAGGGATGCCTCTGAGACAGGTTCTTAAACACAGGGCACTGCTGATCTAGGCTGGATAGTGGCATAACAACAGATGTGGAGCATGCCAGCTATGGGACCTCCTCCAAATTCTCATCCTCAAATGCATCCCTGTCCTCGTCTCAAACATTGCTGTATCCCCTAAGGGCAGGAAGGGGAAGGGAAAAAAAAGGTTTCTGCATACCAGCAACATTTGGAAGTCAAAATTGCACAGGGCTCATCAAGTGTCAATAATTAGGCATGTCCAGTTTGTAGCCTCCATTGTGCAAGGGACAAAAAGGGCATTAGTTGGTCCAGGTCTATTTTGGCTATGTTTGCCATGTGGACTTATGCTTAAAAGCACACACAGCTTCTTAAAAGGGTACACTTGCGTTACTGGCAGAGTAAGGGTAACCAAAGGGGGCTGTAACAATAGAGCACATAACCCTGTTATGATTTCAGATGGGGGAAGAACAGAAAAGCCACATGGCTCAAATATTACATGTGTAGCATTTAGCAAGTGGAAAAGCAGACTGCCACAAAAGTAACAACAATAGCCAGAGGCAAGTTGTAAGGCCAACAATAGGGCATTAGGGTGGCAAGTATAGTCAGAAGCTGCACACACTGGTGGAAAAAATTTCCCCTGGCCAAAAAGGATTACAAGGCAATATGAGGTGTTTAAACTCTAGACTACCCATTTCTTGCCTGGAAAACATTGATAGTGGCTGAACCATGCATACTGGATAGCTTTACAACTAGTGTGTGCTAAGTTGCCTATTTCAAGACCATCACCAACAGTTTCACCCAAATGCACAATTCTTTATTCTACTTATGGGGAAGCTCCATGATGGGCTTCAGAAAATAAAGCAAAAAAGGAAATTTTTACGCCGGCCGGCCGGCCTGAAGAGCCTTGCTGCCTTGGTCTTTGTAACTCTTTTCTGTAGTCGTCACTAATCGATTGCCAGGAAGTCATGACTTTTTTTTTACCTAAAGATGGGAATAAAAAACAAACAAAATGAAACACTATTCCTTCAATACTATTAAGAAAAGTAACACTTCTTACAAGAGCGTGTACAATATCAGGACACATATAATAAAGCCAGACAAAGGGGGCCAAGGTATAATGAAATGGGATGCAGGTGTTTGAGGCCAGTAGGTCAGAACTACTAAAGTTATTGGAAATATAGCTACATACAGGGCTACCTGAGTGCACGTACAAAGGGTGCCAAATACAGCCGCAGAAAATACTTTGAAAAGTCATTTGGGTGCAACATAGCTAATTGGTAGATAAAATTAGTTTGCAAAGACACAAGCATAATGTGAACAGGGCAAAACACCTTTGCCAAAAAATACTCAGTATTGACACATCATGTACTGGGGCTGAAAGTTGGCCAGCACGGCCTGTATGCTATTCTGGTGACCTCCTCCCACAACTCTGCCTTCTGCCTGCAGTTCTTGTAGGCCCTGCTGCACGTGTCCCACAAGCCTGAGCATTTCTGCACTCGGCCGATCAGGGCTCTTTTGTCTGTGGTTGCTAAATGCAATTCTAAATGTCTGCCATACTTGAACCACACTGCAATGAATCTTTTTATAGTGGACACCCATAGAGGCAAAACGGCACCCATAATTAAGGGAAAACGCTTGTGAAACAATCGTGCATCTGAAAACCACTGCACAAACGCATGCTATGAGCCTTCGCTGAGAGTGGCGCTGGCAATGCAAAGCTTCATTAATGGCTCAATTCCCACGGCCCCTTTGGCCACAATTCCAGCAGCCCTTAAAAGAACATCGGAAACACTTTGTGTGTATTTGCAAGAGCTTGATAACACAGAGCAGTCTATGCACTCATTCAGATGTTCAGATTCGCGTGCAACTCGTTCTAAAGCTCCCAATAGCAGTCGATGGAAACTCTTGTGCTTTTGCAAAAAAAAATATCGTTCAGGTCCGATTCACACAACGGAATATAGTCGCGTTTTTTTTAAATGCTGTGCTATCTTTTGCAGGTGCGAATTTTAAACACTTGTAAATAGTGGACATATGAACGCTTTTATTGGAAAGCATTGGACCTAATAGAACTGTTTTGAAAATGCACCTGTACATGCGTTAAAAATTTGCTTGTCTGACTGAGCCCCTAAATGAGTTATACACGAGCGATGTTTTGTAGTCTACTACATTGTAAGACTACAGAACTGCGGCATGCTCTACACAGCCGCGATTTGCTATTGTTTGTAGCTAATGTTTCCCTATGGAGGCTGCTACTTTCTCGGATCGCATAGCACGAACTTGTGATTTTCATGCTATGCGATGCAATTTTAACATTAGAAAGTCCTATTCAATTTCTCACTACAAAATGGCGTAATTTTATTACGTGAGAAAATCGCATTACTGACGCTACAAAGTCACGTGTACATAGCAGCGATATCGCTGTCATCCATGCGGATGCAACCTTATTAGGCCCAATGTTAACAGGCGGATTGTAATTATAAAATCCGCCCGTGGCCGCGGCACGGGGGTTCTGCACCTTTTGCTGCTCATAGGGATGCATTAGAATCCGCAGATCAATTAAAAGCCTACAGATGTGATTTTTTTCCCAACGCACTGGAAGAAATCACAGCATGCTCCATTTTCCTGTGGATCCGCAGGGACAGCTTCCATTGAAATCCCACCACGGCACGCCTACAGCTGTCACTGTGGAGGTGCCAAGGATCCACGGGAAACCAGGAGATTCAGAAGGAAAAAAAAGCACTGCGCATGCACCGGATGCGTCGCTCGGCGCCCCCAGATGCATCCGCCATGCTGAGGAAACAAGATACGGCCAGCTCAGAGGAGACCCGCGCTGGACCCGGAAAGGTAAGAAACTCTCTTTTCCTCTCCATGTCCGCAGGCATGCACGGTTACCACTGTGGGATTCAGCAGTGGTCTCCATGCCTGCAAGTGGACATAAGGCCTTAAAGGGGGAGGGTTGAGAGCAGCTGGCAAACGTGCTCTGAAAACCTTTGTGTCCGCTTTAGGCCTCATGCCCATGGCCGTGTCGGACTCTGCCAGTGGAATATCGCAGCGGAGTCTGAAAGGGTGCCCCCCAAAGACCCCATACTCACCTCTTTGGATCTGCTGCGAGAGTCCCGTCAGGAGAGTTGGCGTGCGTGCACAATGCAGCGCATGATGCGTCGGCGTGGTGCAGTGATGCATATTTCCATGATACTTTCGCTCTGCGCATTGTAGTCAATGGAAGCCGGACGTGCATATTTACATGGTAAATAGAACATGCTGCGATTTCTTTCACGTTGCGGAAATCCACAGTAAAATTCCGCGGTGTGAGCATTGGAAGGCAGAAAGCTATTAGGTTCTAAGAGCTGCGGAATAACGCCACAGATTTCCGCCGTGGGAAACGCAGCAGAAATTCATTCGTGGGCATTATCCCTTAGGGTGCCCACCCACTAGCGTTTTTTTACTGCGAAATTCGCTGCGTTTTTTTTTTCTGCAGGGGTCTTTGGGCTATGGGACATGCAAAGCTAAAATCGCGATCGCGCAAAATCGCGATATCGCGGTAAATCGCGATTTTGCGCGATCGCGATTTTTACATTACAAGTCCCATAGACCCCCTGCAGTAAAAAAAAACCTGCGAATTTCGCAGTGAAAAAAAACGCCAGTGGGTGGGCGCCCTTATAGGCTCCATTCTGTCGGTCCATGATGGTTGCAATTATTCCACTGCTTAAAATTTGTTTGCTGAAATGCTTGTGTTTAATGGCCTGTTTTTCTTGAGCTCTTGCACATATACACAAGGTATATCTGATGATCTTTTTGTGGCTGATGTAATTGGCCCCAAATGGGCCAGTGTGAATGGAGCCTTAATTAGGCATTGCATTGCCAGCACTACTCATGGCGCAGCTCAGAGACGCATGCGTTTGCGCAGCGTTTTTTTCCGCCAGAAGGGTGTGCTGCGGTTTGTCATAGTGCTGTTTTTAGCCATAATTTCTATTTTGCCTTTTAGAATGAACAATGAGTATTAGAAATTATACATACTTGTTACGCTAGAAATCAAGTACGGCAGACATTTATGCTTGGACTGCTGGCTTCAGAGGCTCTGTAACTGCGTTCTAACTCCTGTATTCTCAAACAATGGATAAGAAAGCTGTTATTGTCGCCGTGGAGTATCGCTCGGACCTTTGGGACACGCGTCTAACCTTCTGTAAAAATGTGTGCTTGCAGCCTAAATTCAAAACGCCAAACATAGTCAAAATCTGGACCAAATAGTGTTTTGTTGTTTTTTTTTTTGGGGGGGGGGGGCGGGCCTCAAGCAAAGTGGCCTTGTGCAATGGAGCATACAAACAGGACAGCGCTAATTAGTATCACTTGGTGAGCCATGTGTAAGTTTGACTTTGAGGTTTGGCTGCTATGCAGAAACTTTTTTTTTTTTGCTTCCCCTTCCTGCCATTAGAAGATCAAGCAATCTAGGCAAGGATGATGAAGAGGATGAGGAGGACCCGGAGCTGGCATGAGGAGGTCCAGGCAGAACCAGCAGCGTCCTGTGTTTGAGAGGCTGCCTCAGCAGGGTTTCTCGGATCAGGGGTCCAAGGCTCCCCCTCAGGCTCCCCCTCGGGCTTCCCCAGCTGGGCAGTCCAATGTTCCTTCGACCAGAGTTCAGGTACAGTGTAGAGTGTTGGAGTACCTGAAACTCCGGACGGATGAGGATTGGGCCAACTTTTTCTGCTGGGCGCTCGCACCCCACTTTCTACAGCTCCTTAGGAGCATGCAGGGTACAGTGAGGGTGGCTGTTGAGATGTTTTTAGAGACTGCCCTGCAGCCTGAATCAGCGATGGAGTTATTCTGGTTCCTAGACCTCTGGCGTCTCAATGACAGGGGAAGGCACAACCAGAGGCAGGCCTATGAGCGCTGGTTCCAAACTAAATTGTACGCCTGAGATTAATTTGACGCTCATATTTTTTTATTCTAGAATTTAACGCTTCCATAAAGGTTTCTTTATAGTTTTTTATCATACATTTCAGTACTTTTTTTTTTTTTTAAAGTGCACAAACTAAACCTCATTACATGTGCTTTCAATTGGATTTAACCTAAAGATAAAATGTAAAAGGATTGTCTAATTGTAAAGTATTGATAGTCTAACAGTAGGAAAGGCCATAAATGCCCTGGATCCCTGCCAATCATTTATTTTCTAGGTCAATGTTTCATATAATGAACTGATTTCTGCAGTAGCCAGGCTCGGTTTTGCAGGACAAGTTCCATTCATTTCAATGTAAGCTGGGCATGCAATACCAAGCCTGGCCACTGGAGTGAGAATGGAGCTTTCTGTTTCTTGCATAAATCAGCTCAGTTCACAAGCACATAGGCCCCATGAGCAGCTGATTGACAGGGTCCTGGTCAATGGAACAGTGTTGATATATAAACTATTGATAGACCATCAATAGTTTACAACTGGACAACCCATTTTAAAATGTATATGTCCCATTTGATGGGTTATATCATACACCTGAAGTTTAGGCTTGTGCATTGTATACTAGAATATGCTGCAGTTTTTGGATGATATGTATGTGAATCTTATAGAATCATAGAATGCTACAGTTGGAAGGCACCATCAGGGTCATCTGGTTGTTAGGGATATTTTAGGGACCCCAATGACATGTTGCTGAGTTCCAAATTAGTATTAGTTCTTTCGGGCCTTGAGAAGTCTTATGACACAGACATGTCGCTGTATTCAAAAGAATTCTAAGTTTATTACTACAAACAGAGCGCTTTTATCAAGAAGAGAAAGGAGTATACATGGCTTTATGCCAAAGCTTCGTAGAAGCTGTGTTTCACAGATAGCAAGCATAGTTATGTGAAATCTATAACTAGACAGGTATTTCATGAGAAACTATTAAACAGTACATTTCCAAATAAACTTGTAACTTAACAGGATACCATAAGGCTAGAAATTTCTGAGAGCTAGCTACATTCTTATGAGAATTGCTGAGATAATACTTGGTTATACGCCGAGATGAGTCCTCATTTCAGCTTGAGAAGAGAATTAGGCTAAAGCTCATAAGAAGTAGTCCATATGATGGCTGAAGGAGACAAGATTTGAAGAGAGAACTTGGATTTTTGGGTAATTCTGGCTTTGCTTGTAATTCCCGGTCATTGTAACAAGGCTTGTATAAAAAGTCTGACTTTGGCTTGAAGGAATGCTGCCTTTCACTAGGTGGCACTGTGGAGGATTTATTCCATCTCCCTTATTTGCATATTACCCAGAGGAGCGTGCATGGCCATTTGAGTCTCCTTACTTAGTTTATAGTTGCTCTCCCTAAGGAGAAAAGATAGCGTTTTGCCCCCCGTCCCAGGCCTCTCACTAGCAAAGCCAGACTCCTACTGTACACTGATGAATGGCAAAAACCCTGAAACAGCTTTATGTACATGGAGTCCGTCTTTGCTTATAATTCCCGGTCATTGTAACAAGGCTTGTATAAAAAGTCTGACTTTGGCAAGATAAGCTAGATAACTTTGTTATTGTAGGAAAGTTGAAATGCACTGGAGAAAGACCTCACCAATATTACAGAGAAGCAAGAGATCATCCATCTTCAGATACATGTAGAATCTATGATATGGAATATAAGAAGCCAAGGCTGGACAATGACAAGCCAGAATAATCAGGCATAGGAAGTAACATTTTGGGGGTTTAAAAATGGTAGAAATTATTGTATTTGACCACAATGCTAATGCAATCATTAAAGGGCCACTACAACTAAAAAATATTTTTCCATCTCTGCTCCCTCATCTGATTGCCTGACGCACTCTGGATTTTTCCTATGTATATTGCAGTTATGTCTATGCAGTGCAACCAGCTATTGCCCTCAGGCAATAGCTGCAATCAGCCGCACGACTGATCAGCGCTATTAAGCCTATAAATGCCACTGTCAAATCTAATAGTGGCAATTATATCCCCTGAACAATGTTTGAGGGTCCTGTATGCCCCCCTCACGATGAGTTCGCAGGGAGCCGTGCAGGTGTCATGGCAGCCGGGGGCCTTTTGAAAGGCTATGGGCTGTCTTAGCAGAATGCCTATCAAGCCATCCCTGTGGAGTGGCTTGATAGACTGCCTGTCAGATCGTAGTATAATGTAATGCTATGGCATTACATAATACTGCTAGAGTGATCAAAGCATTGCATGTCGTGGGGCCCAAGGGGGGCTAAAAAAGAAAGTAAAAAGCGATCAATAAATTTTTACTATTTGTAAAAAAAAGTAATAAATAGAGATGAGCTAGCATACTCGTCCGAGCTTGATACTCGTTCGAGTATTAGGGTGTTCAAGATGCTCGTTACTCGAGACGAGTACCACGCGATGTTCGAGTCACTTTCATTTTCTTCCCTGAGAAATTTGCGCGCTTTTCTGGCCAATAGAAAGACAGGGAAGGCATTACAACTTCCCCCTGCAACGTTCAAGCCCTATACCACCCCCCTGCAGTGAGTGGCTGGCGAGATTAGGTGTCACCCGAGTATTAAAATCCGCCCTCCCACGGCTCGCCACAGATGCCTTCTGACATAAATCAGGGAAAGTGCTGCTGCTGGTGCTGCTGCTATAGGGAGAGCGTTAGGAGTTATTTTAGGCTTCAAGAATCCCAACGGTCCTTCTTAGGCCATAAAAATCACAGATCGCACCTATGTTCTCTTCTCTATATGCGCTCAATGGGGCCGGCAGCAGCAGCGCCGACCCCATTGAGAACATATAGAAGACAAATCATTCTTCTCTGCCACAGCTGTAACAGCTGTGGCAGAGAAGAACGATGTTTGCCCATTGAATTCAATGGAGCCGGCAATACAGCAGGTTCCACTGAAAGCAATGGGCTGCCAGCGATCGCGGGATGAATTGTCGGGAAGGGCTTAAATATATAAGCCCTTCCCTGCAATTCATCCAGAAATGTGTTGCAATAAAAATATATACCGTATATACCGGCGTATAAGGCGACGGGGCGTATAAGACGACCCCCCAACTGTCACCTTATACGCCGGGAATACAGCGGAGCAAAGAATAAAAATCATTACTCACTTCTCCTGGCGTTCTGCGGCACTGCTGCAGACTGTCGCTCCCTCCTGGTCCCCGGCAGAGCATTGCTTTCTGGACACAGGGCTTGAAATCCCCGCCTCCAGAAAACACACGTGCCTTCAGCCAATCACAGCCATTCAATGACATCATGTGAGTAATGATTTTTATTCTTTGCTCCGCTGTATTCCCGGCGTATAAGGTGACAGTTGGGGGGTCGTCTTATACGCCCTGTCGCCTTATACGCCGGTATATACGGTATATATTTTTATTGTAACACATTTCTGGATGAATTGCAGGGAAGGGCTTATATATTTAAGCCCTTCCCGACAATTCATCCTGCGATCGCCGGAAGCCCATTGCTTTCAGTGGAACCTGCTGTATTGCCAGCTCCATTGAATTCAATGGGCTAACATCGTTCTTCTCTGCCACAGCTGTTACAGCTATGGCAGAGGAGAGCGATCTTTATGCTGACAGTGGGGGGGGGGCCCACTCTTGCCGCTATTGTGGCTTAATAGTGGGACCTGTGAACTTGAGATGCAGCCCAACATGTAGCCCCTCGCCTGCCCTATCCGTTTCTGTGTCGTTCCCATCACTTTCTTGAATTGCCCCGATTTTCACAAATAAAAACCTTAGAGAGCATCGGCGATATACAAAAATGCTCGGGTCGCCCATTGACTTCAATGGGGTTCGTTACTCGAAACGAACCCTCGAGCATCGCGAAAAGTTCGTCCCGAGTAACGAGCACCCGAGCATTTTGGTGCTCGCTCATCTCTAGTAATAAAAGTTTAAATCACCCCCTTTTGCCATATCTATAATAAAAGTATCTAAATCATAAAACAAAAATATATATTTGGTATCGTCGCCTCCGTAAAAGTCCGATCTATCAAAATAACACATCACCCTGACTCCCAGAAAAAAATGCAATAAAAAGAGATCAAAAAGTCGCATGTATTCCAAAATGGTACCAACATAACCTACAGGATGTCTAGCAAACAAAGAGCCCTGGCACAACTTCTTCTTTGGGAGAAAAATAAAAAAGTAATTGTGTGCAGAAGATTGCGAAAAAAAAATTAAAATAGTTCCTAAAAAAAAAAAACTATACAAGATTGGTATCGTAGTAATTGTACTTACCCATAGAATAAAGTTATCATGTCATTTTTGTTGCAGTTTGTGTGCTGTAGAAACAAGACGTACTGAGAGATGGCTGAATGTTGCTTTTCTTTCATTTTACACCACTTCGAATTTTTTTTTAGGTTTTTCAATACATTATATGGTACATCAAATAGTACTATTGAAAAATACAACTCGACCCACAAAAACAAGCCCTCATATAACAATATTGATGGATAAATAAAGGATTTTTAAAAAAGGGAGAGGAGAAAACAAAAATGGAAAAAAATGGTCTGTGTCCTTAAGGGGTTAATATATATTTCATTTCTTGTGGTTAGTGGATAACATCATCTTGCTAGAACATATGTTCAACTAATAATGGGATGCAGAGAACACATAATAGAGCAAGGCTAAGGCAATACATTCAGCACAGTAACTGGCCATAATGACTGGAAGCTCAGTGTAAAGAGTCACTGTCTGGGACACTGGAATTTCAGGGCTTGAATCCTAACAAAGAGATAGCTCATATGACTATTCTTTACCCTACACTTGTATTGCATAGTAGTACATATTTTTCATTGTTTTCATACATTAAATGGAGTAATGCGTGATTAGTGGAATAATCGGCTCGAGCTGGTTATCGGGACGATTTTTTTTTAAAATTACGGTTAATCAGGACTGTGGAATCTGACTCCTATTAAAGTTAATGTTAGTTAAAAATCTAATTCACTAATTTTCTCTCTATAATGTCCTCAATTCAGGCAAATCTCCTCACATTGCATAAAAATACAGCCACACATCTGGGGAACACTGTGCTCCTCTGAAAAATTGTTTAAATAGTGTTCAGTGGTGTATGAGTCAATTGTATCACAGGAGTGTCACTAAAAACAAGAAAAGGAGCACATAGGGTCTCCTAGATCAACAAATTGTGCCAAGGAAGACAGCATTTTTAAAAGCAATGTCATAAGTTTCTGAAAGAGAAATTCTACCAGGGAAACACAACACTCAAGCACAGGCCACCTCCTGCAGTAGAGTTTATACATAGTAACATACATAGTTCATAAGGCCGAATGAAGACAATGTCCATCTAGTCCAGCCTGTCTATCCTCCTGTGTTGTTGATCCAGAGGAAGGCAAAAAACCCCAACAGCAGAAGCCAATTAGCCCTTTTGGGGAAAAAAATTCCTTCTCGACTGCCCAATGGCAATCGGACTAATCCCTGGATCAACCCCTAATAGTTTCTACCTGCCTGTATACTCGGATTAACAATTAACCTAAGATTTATATCTTGTAATATCTTTCTGCTCCAGAAAGACATCAAGTCCCCTTTAAACTCCTCTATGGATTTTGCCATCACCACATCCTCAGGCAGAGAGTTCCACAGTCTAACTGCTCTTACAGTAAAGAACCCCTTTCTATGTTGGTGATGAAACCTGTTTTCCTCTAAACGTAGCGGATACCTTCTTGTTACCGTCGTAGTCCAGGGTATAAACAGATTATGGGAGAGATCCTTGTATTGTCCCCTCATGTATTTATACATAGTTATTTGATCACCCCTTAGCCGTGTTTTTTCCAGAGTAAATAATCCCAATTTGGATAGCCTCTCTGGGTATTCCAGTCCCTTCATTCCATGTATTAGTTTAGTTGCTCTTCTTTGAACTCCCTCCAGTACTGTAACATCTTTCCTGAGCACCGGTGACCAGAACTGTGCGCAGTATTCCATGTGAGGTCTGACTAGTGCCTTATATAATGGAAGGATAATGTTCTTGTCCTTCACCCCTATACCTCTTTTAATGCACCCCAAGACTTTATTTGCCTTTGCAGCAGCTGACTGATTGGTTACTCCAGTTTAGTCTACAATCCACTAGTACCCCCAGGTCTTTTTCCATATCACTTTTCCCTAGTGGTACCCCATTAAGTGTATATTGGTGATATCCGTTTTTGCTGCCCATGTGCATAACCCTACATTTATCCACATTGAACTTCATTTGCCATTTTTCTCCCCAAGCCTCCAACTTATCTAGGTACGTTTGTAGCCGTACATTGTCCTCCATTGCATTAATTATATTGTATAATTTTGTGTCATCTGCAAATATTGATATTTTTCTGTGCAGTCCATCCATCAGGTCGTTGATAAATATATTTAACCAAATGGGGCCTAATACTGAACCCTGTTGCACCCCTCTAGCGACGGTGGCCCAATCAGAGTATGAACCATTTATTACCACCCCCTGCTTTCTATCATTGAGCCAATTCTTTACCCAATTACACACGTTTTCACCCAATCCAAGCTATGAATCCATTGGTTAGTGAAAGTGATGAAGGAATTACTAGAATCTCAAAACATGTTGCAAACAAAAAGAGTCATCTAATCACAAGTTTGCACTCTTAATATCTCATGTACCCCTATTTCTTATTTACTAGTCAGTGCTCTATGGATTTTGCACCTTTCAGTTTTGCCATTTGGTGGCAGATAGAGAACGTAGTGATTTGCACTCGTGCGCAACTTTTGAGGCAGCTCTGCCGTTGAAACTGTGACCATCAGAGTTTTGGGGTTCTGAGCTGCAGTACCAGGCACAATTTTGTTGACCTGTGGAGTCCACCATGACCTAAATTGATAGTCAATCCTAAGGAAATGATTGTTTAGCACTTTAGATTCCCAATATTCAGAGTGTTGTTCCCTCTAGTCATTTTATACATACAGTACAACCTCCCCAAAAGAGCACTTCTTAGATAAGAGCACCCTGATATTGACCAAATTTTCATGTAATTGATTTTCAAAGTCTCTACTAACTTATATATTAATTTCTCCTTTGAAAGATAATGCCCACACAGAATTGTTTTTTAACACAATTTTTGATTGTTGTCTCAAAGAGGCGGTAATAAATATGATTCTGAGGCAAGCATAAACTACATATACTACACTGTTATTCTTTGATTATCGTATTTTAATTTTACCTATTAACTTTTTAAATGCATTTTTTACATAATTATTCCTTAAACTATACATGAAAGGGTTTAATAAAGGTGCAATAATAATATAAATGAGAGACAAAAACTTCTCCTCATTCATACCATAACTTGACCTTGGTCTCAAGTACATTATACTGGTTGACCCATAGAACAGAGATGCAACCATCATGTGGGAGGTACAAGTTGAGAAAGCTTTTTTCCTTGTCCCTGCAGAATGGTGCTTGACAATTGTCCAGATTATGTTTCCATATGAAAGTACTGTCAATATGCAAGGTCCTGGAATAATGATCAAAGTAGTTATAAGCATCATAATTTGATTGAACTGTGTTTTAGTACAAGCCAGACTCATTAATGGTGGAATATCACAGTAGAAATTGTTGATTCTATTGGAGTTACAGAATGGTAATGAAAATATGAGTGAGGTTTGTAGGATGCCAACTATTGTCCCAGCGAACCAAGAACCAATAACAAACATGATGCAAGTGACCCTCTTCATAATATTATTATATAGTAAGGGATTACATATGGCATTATATCGATCATACGCCATGGCTGCCAGCATATAACATTCTGCACTGCCCATTAATAGCAAAATGCACATTTGCAGGGCACATCCATAGAAAGTGATAGTTTTCTTGTGAGAGAGAAGATTGATCAGCATTTTTGGACATGTAGATGACAGGTAACATATTTCTATTAAGGAAAAGTTGGCAAGAAAAAAATACATAGGGGTGTGAAGATTTGGGCTAAATGTATATAAGAGAATTATGAACATATGAGCCAGCAATGAAATGTTGAAGGTGCACAAAAAGACTGTGAAGAGGACATACTGGACTTGGAGAACATCAGAAAATCCAACAAGAATGAATTCATGTACTCTTGTAAAGTTTCTTCTTTCCATTTTGATTATATCAACAATAACTAAAAAATGCACCTACAAAACTAAATCATGTTTAGAGAAAGTAATAAGCCATTTAACAAAAAGAAGTGTTAAAGAAAGCAAATGCATGTCAAACCTTATCTAGATTTTAGCATAAAGTTTTCTTACAATTTACCAGAATGACAAAGTTTACATATAATGCATTCAGACAGTTTTTGGACCCTTTCACTTTATTTTTACATATTGTTATGTTGTAGCCTTGTGCCAATTAAAAAAAGGTTTTCCCCTTCTTTCTGCTATCAATACCCCATAACAACAAAGTGAAAACAGAATGTTAGAAATCTTTGCAATGTTTTTTAATTGAAAAACTAACATCTCTCATTGACATAAGTATTCAGACCCTGTACTCACTCCTTAGTTGAAGTACTTTTGTTGGTGGTTTCAGCCTCCATTCTTCTTGGGTATGATGTCACAAGGTTTACACATCTGGACTTGGGAATTTTCTGTCATTCCTCTGCAGACTCTCTCAATCACTAGCAGGTTGGATGAGGACCATCTGTGAACAGTCATTTTCAGGTCTCTCCACAGATACTCGATTGACTTCAAGTTAAGGCTCTAGCTGGGCCACTCAATGACATTTACAGGGATGCCCTTACACCATTATTGTGTTGTATTCGCTGTGTGCTTAAGGTCATTGTCTTGTTGGAAGGTAAACCTTTTGCCTAGCCTAAAGTCTCTTGTACTCTGGATCAAGTTTTCATTAAAAAAATCTCTGTACTTTGCTCCATTCAGTTTTCCATCAATCCTGACCAGTATTTCTGTCCCTCAGGCTGAAAAACATCCCCACAACATGATACTGCCACCACAATGCTTCACGGTAGGAGGCTTGGTGGATCAGCCAGCTGTAGGTAGAGTTTTGGTTGTTCCAAATGTCTTTCAATTAAGAATTATAGAGGTCACTATCTTCTAGGGAACCATTAGTGCAAGATAATTTTTTGTAGCCTTCTTTAGAACTGTCTCTGAGCTCAACAGGCAGTTCTTTACTCCTGATGTCTTGGTTTCATCTCTGAAATTCACTGTAAGCTGTGAGATCTTATAAAGACAGGTGAGTGTATTTTAAAATGATTTATAATAAACTGAATTTACCATTAGTGGTCTCCAATCAATGTGTAGAAACCTCTTAATGATGAACCAAAGAAATGAAAGACCCCAAAGCTAAATTTCAACTCTCATACCAAAGGGACTGAACATTTATGTTCATGCAAAATGTTACTGTTTCAGGTTTTTAAAATATATAAAGGTTTTGAACATTCTGCTTTCACTTTGTTATTATGAGGTACTGAGTGCAGAATGATAGGGAAAAAGTTGAGTTTTTTTTTTATTTGCGTCAGGCCACAATAAAATGAAAAAAATGAAAGGGTCTGAAGACTTTCGGAATGTATTGTTAAAGCCATTTTCACTATGAATAATTATTTGCAAGGAATTATATTTAATATGTTAGATAGAATCAGAATAAAGATACATTCTAATTAGATCTGTTCAAATATGCATAAATACAGGGTAATGTTCTATCAATTTAACTGGCTTTTATACGATTTGTAAACTTTAGAAATTTGAAAGAGTACATGAAAAGTAACTCCAATTATAATAACCAATTATAATAAGAGAAACTAAATTGCATTTCAAAATTATCACTGTATCTCCTGGCTTTATTAAATAATTAATTAGTTAAATCCTGATAATACTTGGTATTGTTGTATTTTTAAACATGTTAATTTCTCGAAAAAAGAACAAAACCTACACTATTCATGTGTGCGGGAAACCTTTTGCATAAATACAGACCGCTGATAATTAAAGATTGGAAGTCAGTGGCTTGGAAGTATAACAATACAGATTTTTCATTAGGAGAACTCTGTTGGGTTTCTTAAGTGTTTCAATATGTTAAGGATTAAGTTGACTTCTTCATCAGGCACGACCATCATACTTACTGATTCTGGTGGATCATTAAAAAATTCTTGAAAATTTTTCCTACTCTTTGGCCTACATAAGAGTTTGGTACTTCATGGGTTCCTAAACCTACCTAAGGATTTACAACAATCTCAAAACATATTGCAAATAAAGCGCATCTACTCATAGGGTCACATTCTACTGATATCTCCCTTTCACTTACCTTCATCCTTAAATCAATGCTCTATAGACAATGCGCCTTTTGTTTCCAATGATTTATCTGAAGGTCTGTTGATCATATAAAAGTAATAGTTCGTGTACATTTTTAATGTAAGTGTTGCATTTTATCAATTATTTCCTATAATAAAAAATATTACAATAGCTACATTGGCTTTACTCATCGAGTCTCATCTAAATAGAATTATTGTGACAGAATATGGTTATTATATACTATTATAAAACCCCACTGCGCATTTTAATGTTTGAAACATCTGGCAATCTAGTAATCTATAGACACGAGCAAAGCAAAACATCTCTATTTTCCACCAAACTAAATTATACTCCTGCGTTTAATTAGGTGGTCAGTGATATAATTCTCTTAAATTAAAATTATCATTCTAAAATAAAAAGTCTCCCTAAAGGTTTCTTCATAGTGTTCTTTCATTCATTTTCTATACAATGGCAAGGAGTAGAGAATGTGGCTTGAGGGCTTACAAATGTCATAGTAGATGTTTCTCACCACAGTTGCCTTTCTTACTATGCTCCCTCACAATCAACTGTCAAAGTACAAAGAAATAGGGAACTTAGGATGGGTGGATCAGGTCCCAGGGAAGTTGGGTCTGCAGCTTAGTTGTGACAGTCTTCCAGAGAGTGATGTATACCAATGAGGAAAATAGCAACTGGTAAATGTCCAAACAAGTTACTCACAATTATTGAAAATACAATCCATAAACAGTCCTTGGAAATATATCATTTAAAAAATTCTTTCAGGGCACCCATAACCAGGAGATATATAGAAAACGTATAGAGGATCAACACATACTTGGTGTGTGGCACCCAATTGTTCTCCCTGCAGTATCTTAGTCAGTGGTCACAATCCATGACAACCAAGTTGTAATACATAAGGCAACATTGGAAAAGAAAGCAGAAAGCGTTGGGGCATAGCAGGCAGACAAGGTGGGAAGAAGCAGGTTTCAGAGACTCCATTGTTGCCCTGTTGAGTTTGGTAAGTTCTGGCCTTTTTTTTTTACCACAGGACCAGGCTCCTAGGCCAGTCGAGGCAAGCAATGAATTCTTAAGAAAGCTGGTCATCATTGACCCTGTGTGGTGGAGGATGTGCCTTGCTTTACTGCCATAGGAGTTCCTGGGAACCCTGCAAGGTTTTCTCCTTTCCACTTGCCTAGGCTGGGGGCTAGTCTCGTTGTCTATCTCCTTCATTTGGTGTTCTGCCTTGTCCAGACACAGTGCTAAAAGGTGCAGAGAAGCCAGAGCTGTGCCTCCCCTTCAGGCACCTCTAGACCTTTTGTGCTCTGGCTTCTCCCTGGTGTGGGGTGCAAGGCATTGAGTGGGTGCCACAATACGAGGGTCTGAGTGGGGAGACTGTGCAGCCTTCAGACAGAGTGTGGCTCTGGAAGCTCTGTGTTTGTGGTGCTTGGCCCACACATCTGTACAGTATGTGAGGAGAGCAGAGATAACCAAGGCCACTCTGCGCAATGTTTTGGAGTCTAGCACTCCAGGTGAGGGGAGCTTGAGGTCATGGAGGGACTACTTTCCCTTGTCCTATCAAATGCTCAGGAAATATATCTGAGAGTTGTAATGGTTAATAATGACCTATGATATTTATATAGTTTTCAATCATCATCCTCCTACCTATAATTGGATGTCTGATTATTTATTGTTATTGACCATTTACACAGCTTTGAGCTTTCCGTGTACCCTAAATGCTATTGGTTTACACAATATGGGCATTACTATTCATATAGGCCTTCTAATACAATATAGAAGTAGATGTCGGCATTTATCACCGTTGGTTTTTCCATAGTAGTACTATAAAATCATATAAGGCCATGGCCGATTGAACCCGAATTCTTAATCATTTATGGCTCCAAAGCAACTCAGAATATGACATTCTAGTTAGTTATTGGCATTTTTGACACTAGGCTTAGCGGACATTCTTTTTTTTTCCGAATAAGTTTTTATTGAAATTTGCATAATATAATTAGCACAGGATACATCAATTTTGAAAAAAAATAACATAGAGAATATAACAAAGCACTAATAACAGACATGTATGTCTGGGTTAGGAAAAACAATTCTAGATTATTTTAGTTTTTTTCCTAAACACAATAGTATATAGTTTTAACAAAGGAAACAATTTGAAAGGGGAGAATCTGGGGTGGAAGGGGGTAAGAAGACATGTTTGAGGAAAGCGGGTAATCTACATTCTATTACCTAATATAAATAAGCCTACAGGCTGTTTTCTGAACCACTCTTTGTGAGACCTCTGGTGGCTGATTTTGCGGTCAGTGAGTACCTTACTCACCACCGCCATAAAATCCTAACGTTTGATACAGAGAGTCCCCAGTTAGAGCCGGTCAAAGTTCCCAAGTCTATGGGCACGTGGCTCAGTACAGCAGCGTTAGGGAAAGTGACGCATTGCTAAGCAACTGGGAGAACAGCCATTATATCCGTTGTCCTCGCCAACTAATCCATGCGGACCCGCAGATTACTTACCAGCCGGAGGATAGCTGATTCATTGGAGAGGTTGGCATGACAAGAAGAAAGCCCTCCCCAAGCAATTCACAGAGCACTTCCCTGCACAGGGTCCCATCGCTCCTCCTGCCCCTGTCCTCCTCTGCCGGAGGCTTTCTGCATGCTACTGCACATCTCCCCTCTACAGTGCTGGCACCCCGGTAGACCCCCATAATGTGGGCACATACACTGACAGACACACACAGTGCAGGTACACACACAGCACAGCTACACACACACACAGCACAGGTACACACACAGCGCAGGTTGGCACACACACAGCGCAGGTACACACACACAGCACAGGTACACACAGAGCAGGTACACACACATTACAGGTACACACACAGTGCAGCTACACATACAGCTCAGGTAAATACGGACACACACAGTACAGGTACACAAATAGCGCACATACACACAAACAGCACAGTTACACACAGACACACACACAGCACAGGTACAAACACAGTGCAGATAAACACAGACACACACACAGCACAGGTACACACAGACACACAAAGGACAGGTACACATACAGCACAGGTACACACACAGCACAGGTAAACACAGACACAGCTCAGGTAAACACGGACACACACAGCGCAGGTACATACACAGCACAGATACACACACACATCGCAGGTACACACACACAGCGCAGGTAGACACACACAGCACAGGCACATACACAGCACAGGCACACACAGCGCAGGTTCACACACAGCACAGGTACACTTACAGCGCAGGTAGACACACACAGCACAGGTACACACACAGACACACAAGGCACAGGTACACATACATTACAGGTAGACACACAGTGCAGCTACACACACAGCTCAGGAAAACACAGTACAGGTACACAAACCGCGCACATACACACAAACAGCACAATTACACACACACACACAGCACAGGTACAAACACAGTGCAAATAAACACAGGCAAACAAACAGCGCAGGTACGCACAGACACACAAAGGACAGGTACACATACATCTCAGGTACACACAAAGCACAGGTACACGCAGACACAGCTCAGGTAAACACAGACACACAGCGCAGGTACACACAGACAAAAACACAGTGCAAGTACACATGCAGCGCAGGTACACATAGATACACACACAGTGCAGGTACACACACAGCACAGGTACACACATACCACAGGTACAGTGTGGCGTGCTGTAGTACCTGAAACTCTGGACTGAGGATTGGGCCAACTTTTTCTGCTGGGCACTCGCACTCCACTTTCGACAGCTCCTCAGGAGCATGCAGGGTACAGTGAGGGTGGCTGTCGAGATGTTTTTAGAGACTGCCCTGCAGCCTGAACCAGTGATGGAGTTATTTTGGTTCCTAGACCACTAGCGTTTCAATGACAGGAAAAGGCACAACCAGAGGCAGGCCTATGAGCGCTGGTTCCAAACTAAATTGTACGCCTGAGATTAATTTGATGCTCAGTGGTATAATAGTTTCATAACAAAATATGTTTTTATTCTAGAATTTAACGCCTCCATAAAGGTTTCTTTATAGTTTTTTATCATACATTTTAGTACATTTTGTTTTAGTTTTTTTTTTAAAGTGCACAAACTAAACCTCATCACATGTGCTTTCAATTGGATTTAACCTAAAGATAAAATGTAAAGGGATTGTCTAATTGTAAAGTATTGATAGTCTAACAGTAGGAAAGGCCATAAATACCTGGGACACCTGCCAATCAGCTATTTTCTAGGTCAATGTTTCATATAATGAACTGATTTCTGCAGTAGCCAGGCTTGGTTTTGCAGGCCAAGTTCCATTTATTTCAATGTAAGCTGGGCCTGCAATACCAAGCCTGGCCACTGCAGTGAGAATGGAGCTTTCTGTTTCTTGCATATATCAGCTCAGTTCACAAGCATATAGGCCCCATGAGCAGCTGATTGACAGGGTCCTGGTCAATGGAACAGTGTTGATATATAAACTATTGATAGACCATCAATAGTTTACAACTGGACAACCCATTTTAAAATGTGTATGTTAATTTGATGGGTTATATCATACACCTGAAGTTTAGGCTTGTGCATTGTATACTAGAATATGCTGCAGTTTTGGGATGATATGTATGTGAATCTCATAGAATCATAGAATGCTACAGTTGAAAGGCACCTCCAGGGTCATCTGGTTGTTAGGGATATTCTAGGGACCCCAATGAGCGTACTCGTCCGAGCTTGATACTCGTTCGAGTATTAGGGTACTCGAGATGCTCGTTACTCGAGATGAGCACCACGCGGTGTTCGAGTTACTTTCATTTTCTTCCCTGAGAAATTTGCGCGCTTTTCTGGCCAATAGAAAGACAGGGACGGCATTACAACTTCCTCCTGTGACATTCCAGCCCCATACCACCCCCTGCAGTGAGTGGCTGGGGAGATCAGGTGACACCTGAGTATTAAAATCTGCCCCGCCCGCGGCTCACCACAGATGCATGCTGACAGAGATCAGGGAAAGTGCTGTCTTGCTGTAGCTGCTATAGGGAGAGTGTTAGGTGTTATATTCGTCTTTAAGAAACCCAACTGTCCTTCTTAGGGCCACATCTGACCGTGTGCAGTACTGTTGAGGCTGCTTTTAGCAGTGTTGCACAACTTTTTTTTTTTTGTATATCGGGCATGCAGACCATAGCGTCCTCAGTCTGCAGTCATTTTACAGAGTATAGGGGCAGTACTGGTGAGACAGGGACAGTGGTACAGGGAAAGAGATATACTGTCTATATAGGCAGTGGGCTTTTTCAAAAAAATTGGGGGAAAATACTATATTTGGGCTTTCTGTGACCGTCTTCAGTTTCCTGCGTCTCTGCTGGGGGTAGTAGTCGCTAAATAATACCCAGCTAAGCATTACAGCAGGCTTGCGCATAATTGTTTCCTGGCTCTGCTGTTTCCGTTACATGATTGCCGTCATCCCGCCACAGGGAAACAGTATACATATATACGCTGCATACGGTGTCTGTCTGCTTTTTCACCTCACCATTTTAAAAAATTGTTGCAAAATACTTAAGGCCTACCACTGCCCTTTGGCCACTTGACTGGTTCTGCGCTGTGAATTACAGTAGCTCAGTCATACGCACCTAGGTCTCACAACAGGCTTGCGCATAATTGTTTCCTGGCTCTGCTGTGTCCGTTACATGATCGCTGTCATCCCGCCAGAGGGAAACAGTATACATATATACGCTGCATACGGTGTCTGTCTGCTTTTTCACCTCACCATTTTAAAAAATTGTAGCAAAATACTTAAAGGGGTTGTCCCGCGCCGAAACGGGTTTTTTTTTTTTTCAACCCCCCCCCCCCCCCCGTTCGGCGCGAGACAACCCCGATGCAGGGACTTAAAAAAGAAACAGCACAGCGCTTACCTGAATCCCCGCGCTCCGGTGACTTCTATACTTACCGGTTGAAGATGGCCGCCGGGGTCTTCTCCCTCCGTGGACCGCAGCTCTTCTGTGCGGTCCATTGCCGATTCCAGCCTCCTGATTGGCTGGAATCGGCACGTGACGGGGCGGAGCTACACGGAGCTACACGGAGCCCCATAGAGAACAGCAGAAGACCGGACTGCGCAAGCGCGTCTAATTTGGCCATTAGACGGCGAAAATTAGACGGCAACCATGGAGACGGGGACGCCAGCAACGGAGCAGGTAAGTGAAAAACTTTTTATAACTTCTGTATGGCTCATAATTAATGCACAATGTACATTACAAAGTGCATTATTATGGCCATACAGAAGTGTATAGACCCACTTGCTGCCGCGGGACAACCCCTTTAAGGCCTACCACTGCCCTTTGGCCACTTGACTGGTTCTGCCCTGTGAAATCCAGTAGCTCAGTCATATGCACCTAGGTCTGACTACAGGCTTGCGCATAATTGTTTCCTGGCTCTGCTGTGCGTTCCGTAAGCAAAGTCAGCCTCCAACCACAGGCCAATAAGCGGCACATTTAATTACAGCATTCAGTTTCTGCTCTACTCGTAATACACCATGCTGAGGGGTAGGGGTAGGCCTAGCGGACGTGGACGTGGACGCGGGCGAGGACGCGGAGGCCCAAGTCAGGGTGTGGGCACAGGCTGAGCTCCTGGTCCAGGTGTATCGCAGCCGACTGCTGCGGGATTAGGAGAGAGGCAAGTTTCTAGGGTCCCCAGATTCATCTCACAATTAATGGGTCCACGCGGTAGACCTTTATTAGAAACTGAGCAGTGTGAGCAGGTCCTGTCGTGGATGGCAGAAAGTGCATCCAGCAATCTATCGACCACCCAGTCTTCTACGCCGTCCACAGCTGCAACTCTGAATCCTCTGGCTGCTGCTCCTCCTTCCTCCCAGCCTCCTCACTCCATGAAAATGACACATTCTGAGGAGCAGGCAGACTCCCAGGAACTGTTCTCGGGCCCCTGCCCAGATTGGGCAGGAATGGTTCCTCTCCCACCGGAGGAGTTTGTCGTGACCGATGCCCAACCTTTGGAAAGTTCCCGGGGTCCGGGGGATGAGGCTGGGGACTTCCGGCAACTGTCTCAAGAGCTTTCAGTGGGTGAGGAGGACGATGACGATGAGACACAGTTGTCTATTAGTGAGGTAGTAGTAAGGGCAGTAAGTCCGAGGGAGGAGTGCACAGAGGATTCGAAGGAGGAGCAGCTGGACGATGAGGTGACTGACCCCACCTGGTTTGCTAAGCCTACTGAGGACAGGTCTTCAGAGGGGGAGGCAAGTGCAGCAGCAGGGCAGGTTGGAAGAGGCAGTGGGGTGGCCAGGGGTAGAGGCAGGGCCAGACCAAATAATCCACCAACTGTTTCCCAAAGCGCCCCCTCGCGCCATGCCACCCTGCAGAGGCCGAGGTGCTCAAAGGTCTGGCAGTTTTTCACTGAGAGTGCAGACGACCGACGAACAGTGGTGTGCAACCTTTGTCGCGCCAAGATCAGCCGGGGAGCCACCACCACCAGCCTCACCACCACCAGCATGCGCAGGCATATGATGGCCAAGTACCCAACAAGGTGGGACGAAGGCCGTTCACCGCCTCCGGTTTGCACCACTGCCTCTCCCCCTGTGCCCCAACCTGCCACTGAGATCCAATCCCCCTCTCAGGACACATGCACGACCGTCTCCCGGCCTGCACCCACACGCTCACCTCCGCTGTCCTCGGCCCCATCCAGCAATGTCTCTCAGCGCAGCGTCCAGCCAACGCAAGCACAACTGTTTGAGCGCAAGCGCAAGTACGCCGCCACGCACCAGCACGCTCAAGCATTAAACGTGCACATAGCCAAATTGATCAGCCTGGAGATGCTGCCGTATAGGCTTATGGAAATGGAGGCTTTCAAAAACATCATGGCGGCGGCGGCTCTGCGCTACCCAGTCGCCACTACTTTTCCCGATGTGCCGTCCCAACCCTGCACGACCACGTCTCCCGCAACATTGTACGCGCCCTCACCAACGCGGTTACTGGCAAGGTCCACTTAACAACGGACACGTGCACAAGCACAGGCGGGCAGGGCCACTATATCTCCCTGACGGCACGTTGGGTGAATTTAGTGGAGGCTGGGACCGAGTCAGAGCCTGGGACCGCTCACGTCCTACCCACCCCCAGAATTGCGGGCCTCAGCTCGGTGCTGGTATCTGCGGCGCTGTATGCTTCCTCCACTAAACTACCCTCCTCCTCCTCCTACGCAACCTCTGTCTCGCAATCAAGATGTGTCAGCAGCAGCAGGTCGCCAGCAGTCGGTGTCCTGCGGCGTGGCAGCACAGCAGTGGGCAAGCGTCAGCAAGCCGTGCTGAAACTACTCAGCTTAGGAGAGAAGAGGCATATGGCACACGAACTGCTGCAGGGTCTGACAGAGCAGACCGACCGCTGGCTTTCACCGCTGAGCCTCCCACCGGGCATGGTCGTGTGTGACAATGGCCGTAACCTGGTGGCGGCTCTGCAGCTCGGCAGCCTCACGCACGTGCCATGCCTGGCCCACGTCTTTAATTTGGTGGTTCAGCAGTTTCTGAAAAGCTACCCACGCTTGTCAGACCTGCTCGGAAAGGTGCGCCGGGTCAGCGCACATTTCCGCAAGTCCAACACGGACGCTGCCACCCTGCGGACCCTGCAACATCGGTTTAATCTGCCAGTGCACCGACTGCTGTGCGACATGCCCACACGGTGGAACTCTACGCTCCACATGTTGGCCAGGCTCTATGAGCAGCGTAGAGCTATAGTGGAATACCAACTCCAACATGGACGGCGTAGTGGGAGTCAGCCTCCTCAATTCTTTACAGAAGAGTGGGCCTGGTTGGCAGACATCTGCCAGGTCCTTGGAAACTTTGAGGAGTCTACCCAGATGGTGAGCGGCGATGCTGCAATCATTAACGTCACCACTCCTCTGCTATGCCTCTTGAGAAGTTCCCTGCACAGCATAAAGGCAGACGCTTTGCGCTCGGAAACGGAGGCGGGGGAAGACAGTATGTAGCTGGATAGTCAGAGCACCCTCATGTCTATATCTCAGCGCGTTTTGGAGGAGGAGGAGGGGAAGGAGCATGAGGAGGAGGGGGAAGAGACAGCTTGGCCCACTGCTGAGGGTACCCATGCTGCTTGCCTGTCATCCTTTCAGCGTATATGGCCTGAGGAGGAGGAGGATCCTGAAAGTGAGCTTCCTAGTGCGGACAGCCATGTGTTGCATACAGGTACCCTGGCACACATGGCTGACTTCATGTTAGGATGCCTTTCTCGTGACCCTCGCGTTACACGCATTCTGGCCACACGGATTGCTGGGTGTACACACTGCTCGACCCACGGTATAAGGAGAACCTTTCTACTCTCATACCCGAAGAGGAAAGGGGTTCAAGAGTGATGCTATACCACAGGACCCTGGTGGACAAACTGATGGTAAAATTCCCATCCGACAGCGCTAGTGGCAGAAGGTGCAGTTCCGAGGGCCAGGTAGCAGGGGAGGCGCGGTGATCAGGCAGCATGTACAGCGCAGGCAGGGGAACACTCTCCAAGGCTTTTGACAGCTTTATGGCTCCCCAGCAAGACTGTGTCACTGCTCCCCAGTCAAGGCTGAGTCGGCGGGAGCACTGTAAAAGGATTGTGAGGGGATACGTAGCCGATCGCACGACCGTCCTCCGTGACGCCTCTGCTCCGTACAACTACTGTATGTCAAAGCTGGACACGTGGACTGAACTCCTGCTGTATGCCCTGGAGGTGCTTGCTTGCCCTGCGGCTAGCGTCTTGTCAGAGAGGGTGTTTAGTGCGGCTGGGGGAATCATCACGGATAAGCATACCCGCCTGTCAACTGACAGTGCTGACAGGCTTACACTCATAAAGATGAACAAAGCCTGGATTTCCCCAGACTTCTCTTCTCCACCAGCGGACAGCAGCGGTACCTAAACAATACGTAGGCTGCACCCGCGGATGGAAGCATCGTTCTCTATCACCATAAAAAACGGGGACCTTTTAGCTTCATCAATCTGTGTATTATATTCATCCTCCTCCTCCGGCTCCTCCTCCTGAAACCTCACGTAATCACGCCGAACGGGCAATTTTTCTTAGGCCCACAAGGCTGATTCATATTACTTTTGTAAACAATGTTTATATGTTTCAATTCTCATTAAAGCGTTGAAACTTGCACCTGAACCAATTTTTATTTTAACTGGGCTGCCTCCAGGCCTAGTTACAAATTAAGCCACAGTAACCAAAGCGATTAATGGGTTTCACCTGCCCTCTTGGTTGGGCATGGGCAATTTTTCTGAGGTACATTAGTACTGTTGGTACACCAATTTTTTTGGGCCCTCGCCTACAGTGTAATCCTAATAATTTTTATGGGCTTCGCCTGCACTCATGGTACAGCAAGGTGTGTGGGGGTCGGCCTACACTTTTGCTACATAAATGTAACTGGGGCCTTGTCTATACAGCAACTACTGAAATGTGAAAGAGACTGTTATCTCCCTAAACTGCTGCAACGGGAATGTTACTGTGGCCTGTCTTGACTGCTACTACTACTGAAATGGAACTAATACTGTGCTCCCCCTATACTGCTGCTTCGGAATTGTTACTGGGGCCTGTCTTGACTGCTACTTTTACTGAAATGGAACTAATACTGTGCTCCCCCTATACTGCTGCTAGTGATATGTTACTGGGGCCTTCTAGACTGCTACTACTACTGAAATGGAACTAATACTGTGCTCCCCCTATACTGCTGCTTTGGAATTGTTACTGGGGCCTGTCTTGACTGCTACTATTACTGAAATGGGCGGTTGGGCAGCATGTTACCCAGGAGAAGTGGCAGCGGAGTGTCATGCAGGCAGTGATTGTGCTTTGTTGGAGGTAGTGTGGTGCTTAGTTAAGGTATGCCTTGCTAATGAGGGGTTTTTAGAAGTAAAAATTGTTGGTGGGGGGGGGGGGCACTCTTGCCGCTATTGTGGCTTAATAGTGGGACCTGGGAACTTGAGATGCAGCCCAACATGTAGCCCCTTGCCTGCCCTATCCGTTTCTGTGTCGATCCCATCACTTTCTTGAATTTCCCAGATTTTCACAAATGAAAACTTTAGCGGAAATGTTACTGGGTACTGCCTATACTGCTGCTACAAAAATGTTACAAGGGTCTGCCTATACTTCTGCTACAGAAATGTTACAGGGGTCCGCCTATACTTCTGCCACATAAATGTTATAGCCGTTTGCCAGTATTTCTGCCAGATAAATGTTACAGGGGTCCGCCTATTCTTCTGCTACAGAAATGTTACAGGGGTCTGCTTATACTTCTGCCACATAAATGTTACAGGGGTCTGCCTATACTTCTGCCACATAAATGTTATAGCTGTCTGCCTATATTTCTGTCAGATAAATGTTACAGGGGTCCGCCTATACTTCTGCTACAGAAATGTTACAGGGGTCTGCTTATACTTCTGCCACATAAATGTTACAGGGGTCTGCCTATACTTCTGCTACAAAAATGTTACTGGGGTCTGCCAATACTGCTGCTTCAAAAATGTTACAGGGGGCTGCCTATACTGCTGCTACAAAAATGTTACAGGGGTCGGCCTATACTTCTGCCACATAAATGTTACTGGGGACCGTCTATACTGTTACTACAGAAATGTAACTGGGGTCTGCCTATACTTCTGATACCGAAATGTTACAGGGGTCTGCCTATACTTCTGCTACAGAAATGTTACAGGCGTCTGCCTATACTTCTGCCACATAAATGTTACAGGGGTCTGCCTATACTTCTGCTACAGAAATGTTACAGGGGTCTGCCTATACTTCTGCTACAAAAATGTTACAGGGGTCTGCCTATACTGCTGTTACAAAAATGTTACAGGGGTCTGCCAATACTTCTGCTACAGAAATATTACTGGGGTCTGTCTATACGTTTACTACAGAAATGCTACAGGGGTCTGCCTATACTCTTGCTACAGAATTGTTACTGGGGTCTATTTATACCTTTGCTACAGGAATGTTGCAGGGGTCTGTCTATACTATGGGTGCACTAAGTCTTCCCATCACGGTGTTTTACCTATCTGGCACAAATAATACAGTGGCTGACTAGGCCAGAATTGTGGGCCGAGACCAAGTTGCTAGGCGGAGTGAAACTCTCCCATTGTTGGGCACTCTGATTTCTTCCTGTGTAATACCATCTTTCTGCACCTACAGCGTAGGCGAGTTCAAGGAACTCAAAGACTTCCCCTTACAGTGTTGAGTTATGTGTGTTGGGACACATGGATTTACCATTGCTATGTAACTCAGGACACCTTGGGTCACACAAGGTGGAGGCTGGGACCGAGCCTGACCCTAGGCCCGCTAACGTGCTTCCCACACAGACTATAGAAGGTCCTGGCCATGGTGTCTTGGCCTTGTAATGCCACCTCCTCCTCCTGCTTGGGGTCAGGGGATTAGCACTGGGCATCATGTATTTTCTCCTGTGTTACCACAGTTATCTGAGACACTGGTTTTGGCCAAAGAAGAGCAGCGTTACTGCATTAATGAGTCGTTCATAGCTATACTAGCATCAGAGTCCACTCTATGCCCACGATTGCTGAGGGTGTTTTCAGAGGCCTATGTCTTCGGTGCAGTGCAAGTCTGCCATGTTTGGGCACTGTCATTTCTACATGTTTATTACTGTCTTTGGGTTCCTTCAGCTTGCCTATGCTGTGGGTGCAGAAAGACTTCCCATAGCGGTGTTTGACCTGTCTGCCACAAATACACTGAATGACTTTGGTAGGGTGCAGAGTGCAGATGGCTTTCCCATTGCGTTGTTCAACTATCTGACACCTACACAGAATGAGTAGTGTGTGGGCACATTGATTTTCCCATTGCTATATCAGTCGCGGCACCTTGGGTCACACAAGGTGTTTGCTGGGGCCGGGCCTGACCAAGCGCCCGCTCACATACTTCCCACACAGGCTACAGCGGGTCCTGGTCATGGTTTCTTGGCCTTGTAAGCCCACCTCCTCCTCCTGTTTGAGGTCAGGGGATCAGCACTGGGCATCATGTATTTTCTCTCATGTTACCACAGTTATCTAAGAAACTCATTTGCGCCAAAGGAGAGGAGCGTTGCTGCATTCATGAGATGTTCACAGCTGTACTAGCATCGGAGTCCGTTTCATGCCCGCCTTTGCTGAGGGTGTGGGCTGAAGCCTATGTCCAGGGGGAACTGCAACTGCGCCAGGTTGGGCCTGTGGAACTTGTTCCAGGTTAATCCAGTCTTTGGAGCGGTGAAAGAAAACGTAACTGATTTAATGAGACCTTCACAGCTTTACTAGCATTGGAGTCCGCTTCATGGCCACCTTTGCTGAGGGTGTTGGCTGAGGCCTATGTCCCGGGGGAACTGCAACTGCGCCAGGTTGGGCCTGTGGAACTTGTTCCAGGTTAATCCAGTCTTTGGAGCCGTGAAAGTAAACGTAACTGATTTAATGAGACCTTCCCAGCTGGACTAACATTGGAGTCCGCTTCACGCCCGTGTTTGCTGAGGGTGTGTGCAGTGGCCTATGTCCTCGGTGGAGTAAAAGTCTGCCATGTTTGGGCACTGTGATTTCTAAATGTTTATTACTGTCTTTGGGTTTCTTAAGCTTGCCTATGCTGTGGGTGCACAAAGACTTCCTATAGCGGTGTTTGACCTGTCTGCCACAAATACACTGACTGTGTTAGGGAAAAACTCCCGTTAGTATGTCATCCGGCGTCCAAATTGTAATGAGTACTCATCATTGTTTAAGCAATACTGATCGGCAGGAAGAAATGAGACCGTACATGTGCATTGAATGTACAAATTCATCTACTTCGATTTTATTGGCATTACAAGAGGTCTTTTATAAGCATATCATATAATTAAAGTGACGTTGATTCTGAGCCAAACATTACATAGGTGTTTACTAGAGATGAGCGAGCACCAAAATGCTCGGGTGCTCGTTATTCGGGACGAACTTTTCGCGATGCTCGAGGGTTCGTTTCGAGTAACGAACCCCATTGAAGTCAATGGGCGACCCGAGCATTTTTGTATTTCGCCGATGCTCGCTAAGGTTTCCTTGTGTGAAAATCTGGGCAATTCAAGAAAGTGATGGGAACAACACAGCAACGGATAGGGCAGGCGAGGGGCTACATGTTGGGCTGCATCTCAAGTTCACAGGTCCCACTATTAAGCCACAATAGCGGCAAGAGTGCCCCCCCCCCCTCCCAAAAACTTTTACTTCTGAAAAGCCCTCATTAGCATGGCATACCTTAGCTAAGCACCACACTACCTCCAACAAAGCACAATCACTGCCTGCATGACACTCCACTGCCACTTCTCCTGGCTTACATGCTGCCCAACCGCCCCACCTCCCCCCCACAGCGCACACCAAAGTGTCCCTGCGCAGCCTTCAGCTGCCCTAATGCCTCACCACCCTCATGTCTATTTAGAAGTGCGTCTGCCATGAGGAGGAACCGCAGGCACACACTGCAGAGGTTGGCACGGCTAGGCAGCGACCCTCTTTAAAAGTGGCGGGGCGATAGCCCACAATGCTGTACAGAAGCAATGAGAAATAGAATCCTGTGCCACCGCCATCAGGAGCTGCACACGTGGGCATAGCAATGGGGAACCTATGTGTCACACACTATTCATTCTGTCAAGGTGTCTCTGCATGCCCCAGTCAGACTGGTAATATGTACCTTAACAGTAACCGCGTTGGTGGTAATGTGGTGGTGACTGCGGACCTAGTAGCGCGGTTTTATTTTGTTGGTTTTCGGAATGTGGCCAGGATTAAGTGGGCCGTGGCGGGGGGATGGTGGGGGGTCTCTCTTGTAGTGTCGGTAAAGGTGAAATTCTTGGACTGCCACCAGACGAACCAATGCAAAGGCATTTGCCAAGAATGTTTGTTTCCCTGTTGGAGGAGGAGGGGGATGTTTTTGAGGCACTACGTGTCCTCTACACGTGTCCGTGGTTATATGCACCTTTACAGTAACCGCGTTGGTGGGAAATGGCCTCGCCGCCATCATGTCTTTGGGAAGCCTCTGTTTCCACACCCCAGAGACATACCATTAGCAGCGGTATAGGCAGAGCCCAGAATTCGTAACATTTCAGCCGTAGCATTAGGACAGGCCCCACTAACATATCACTAGCAGCATTATAGCGGGAGCGCAGTCTTCGTTCCATGTCAGCAATAGTAGCACTCAAGACAGGACCCAGTAACAATTCCGAAGCAGCAGTATAGTGGGAGCGCAGTCTTCGTTCCATTTCAGCAATAGTAGCACTCAAGACAGGCCCCAGTAACAATTCCGAAGCAGCAGTATAGTGGGAGCGCAGTCTTCGTTGCATTTCAGTAGCTGCAGTATAGCCAAGGCCCAAGTTACATTTATGTAGCTAAAGTGTAGGCCAACCCCACACACACTTCTGTACCATGAGTGCAGGTGAAGAACATACAAATTGCTATGATTACACTGTAGGTGAGGGCCCCAAAAAATTGGTGTACCAACAGTACTAATGTACCTCAGTAAAAATTGGCCATGCCCAACCAAGATGGCAGGTGAAACCCATTAATCGCTTTGGTTAATGTGGCTTAAGTGGTAACTAGGCCTGGAGGCAGCCCAGTTTAACGAAAAATTGGTTCAAGTTAAAGTTTCAACGCTTTTAAGAGCATTGAAACATATAAAAATTGTTTCGAAAAATTAGATGAGTGAGCCTTGTGGCCCTAAGAAAAATTGCCCGTTCAGCGTGCTTACCTGAGGTTTCAGGAGCAGGAGCAGGAGGAGGAGGAGGAATATTAGACACAGATTGATGAAGCAGAAATGTCCCCGTTTTGGATGGTGAGAGAGAACGTAGCTTCCATCCGCGGGTGCAGCCTACGTATTGCTTACGTATCGCTGCTGTCCGCTGGTGGAGAAGAGAAGTCTGGGGAAATCCAGGCTTTGTTCATCTTGATGAGTGTTAGCCTGTCGGCACTGTCGGTTGACAGGCGGGTACGCTTATCTGTGATGATTCCCCCAGCCGCACTAAACACCCTCTCCGACAAGACGCTAGCAGCAGGACAAGCAAGCACCTCCAGGGCATACAGCGCTAGTTCAGGCCACGTGTCCAGCTTCGACACCCAGTAGTTGTAGGGGGCAGAGGCGTCACCGAGGATGGTCATGCGATCGGCTACGTACTCCCTCACCATCCTTTTACAGTGCTCCCGCCGACTCAGCCTTGACTGGGGAGCGGTGACACAGTCTTGCTGGGGAGCCATAAAGCTGGCCAGGCCCTTAAAGACTGTTGCACTGTCTGGGCTGTACATGCTGCTCGATCTACGCACCTCCCCTGCTACCTGGCCCTCGGAACTGCGCCTTCTGCCACTAGCGCTGTCGGATGGGAATTTTACCATCAGCTTGTCCGCCAGGGTCCTGTGGTATAGCAACACTCTCGAACCCCTTTCCTCTTCGGGAATGAGACTGGGAAGGTTCTCCTTATAGCGTGGGTCGAGCAGTGTGTACACCCAGTAATCCGTAGTGGCCAGAATGCGTTGAATGCGAGGGTCACGAGAAAGGCATCCTAACATGAAGTCAGCCATGTGTGCCAGGGTACCTGTACGCAACACATGGCTGTCCGCACTAGGAAGATCACTTTCAGGATCCTCCTCCTCCTCCTCCTCCTCCTCAGGCCATACACGCTGAAATGATGACAGCCCAGCAGCATGTGTACCGTCAGCAGTGGGCCAAGCTGTCTCTTCCCCCTCCTCCTCATCCTCCTCATCCTCCTCCTCCTCCTCCTGAACGCGCTGAGATATAGACAGGAGGGTGCTCTGACTATCCAGCGACATACTGTCTTCCCCCGGCTCTGTTTCCGAGCGCAAAGCGGCTGCCTTTATGGTTTGCAGGGAAGTTCTCAAGATGCATAGCAGAGGAATGGTGACGCTAATGATTGCAGCATCGCCGCTCACCACCTGGGTAGACTGATCAAAGTTTCGAAGGACCTGGCAGATGTCTGCCAACCAGGGCCACTCTTCTGAAAAGAATTGAGGAGGCTGACTCCCACTGCGCCGCCCATGTTGGAGTTGGTATTCCACTATAGCTCTACGCTGCTCATAGAGCCTAGCCAACATGTGGAGCGTAGAGTTCCACCGTGTGGGCACGTCGCACAGCAGTCGGTGCACTGGCAGATTAAAGCGATGTTGCAGGGTGCGCAGGGTGGCAGTGTCCGTGTGGGTCTTGCGGAAATGTGCGCAGAGCCGGCGCACCTTTACGAGCAGGTCTGACAAGCGTGGGTAGCTTTTCAGAAAGCGCTGAACCACCAAATTAAAGACGTGGGCCAGGCATGGCACGTGCGTGAGGCTGCCGAGCTGCAGAGCCGCCACCAGGTTACGGCCGTTGTCACACACGACCATGCCCGGTTGGAGGCTCAGCGGCGCAAGCCAACGGTCCGTCTGCTCTGTCAGACCCTGCAGCAATTCGTGGGCCGTGTGCCTCCTATCTCCTAAGCTGAGTAGTTTCAGCACGGCCTGCTGACGCTTGCCCACCGCTGTGCTGCCACGCCGCGTGACACCGACTGCTGGCGACGTCCTGCTGCTGCTGACACATCTAGATTGCGAGACAGAGGTTGAGGAGGAGGAGGAGGAGGAGGGTGCTTTAGTGGAAGAAGCATACACCGCCGCAGATACCACCACCGAGCTGTGGCCCGCAATTCTGGGGGTGGGTAGGACGTGAGCGGTCCCAGGCTCTGACTCTGTCCCAGCCTCCACTAAATTCACCCAATGTGCCGTCAGGGAGATGTAGTGGCCCTGCCCGCCTGTACTTGTCCACGTGTCCGTAGTTAAGTGGACCTTGCCACTAACCGCATTGGTGAGGGCGCGTACAATGTTGCGGGAGACGTGGTCGTGCAGGGCTGGGACGGCACATCGGGAAAAGTAGTGGCGACTGGGAACTGAGTAGCGCGGGGCCGCCGCCGCCATCATAGCTTTGAAGGACTCCGTTTCCACAACCCTATACGGCAGCATCTCAAGCCTGATAAATTTGGCTATGTGGAGGGTTAACGATTGAGCATGCGGGTGCGTGGTGGTGTACTTGCGCTTGCGCTCCAACACTTGCGCTAGCGACGGCTGGACTGTGCGGTGCGAGACATTGCTGGATGGGGCCGAGGACAGCGGAGGTGAGGGTGTGGGTGCAGGCCATGAGACGGTTGTGCCTGTGTCCTGAGAGGGAGGTTGGATCTCAGTGGCAGGTTGGGGCACAGGGGGAGAGGCAGCGGTGCAAACCGGAGGCGGTAAACGGCCTTCGTCCCACCTTGTGGGGTGCTTGGCCATCATATGTCTGCGCATGCTGGTGGTGGTGAGGCTGTTGGTGGTGGCTCCCCGGCTGATCTTGGCGCGACAAAGGTTGCACACCACTGTTCGTCGGTCGTCAGGCGTCTCTGTGAAAAACTGCCAGACCTTAGAGCACCTCGGCCTCTGCAGGGTGGCATGGCGCGAGGGTGTGCTTTGGGAAACACTTGGTGGATTATTCGGTCTGGCCCTGCCTCTACCCCTGGACACCGCACTGCCTCTTGCAACCTGCCCTGCTGATGCCCTTGCCTCCCCCTCTGAAGACCTGTCCTGAGTAGGCGTTGCACACCAGGTGGGGTCAGTCACCTCATCGTCCTGCTGCTCTTCCTCCGAATCCTCTGTACGCTGCTCCCTTGGACTTACTGCCCTTACTACTACCTCACTGCAAGACAACTGTGTCTCATCGTCATCGTCCTCCTCACCCACAGAAAGTTCTTGAGACAGTTGGCGGAAGTCCCCAGCCTCTTCCCCCGGACCCCGGGAACTTTCGAATGGTTGGGCATCAGTGACGATAAACTCCTCTGGTGGGAGAGGAACCACTGCTGCCCAATCTGAGCAGGGGCCCGAGAACAGTTCCTGGGAGTGTTCCCGCTCCTGAGCATGTGTCATTGTAGTGGAGTGAGGAGGCTGGGAGGAAGGAGGAGCAGCAGACAGAGGATTCGGATTTGCAGCAGTGGACGGCGCAGAACTGTGGCTGGACGATAGGTTGCTCGAAGCACTTTCTGCCATCCAGGACAGGACCTGCTCACACTGCTCATTTTCTAATAAAGGTCTCCCGCGTGGACCCATTAATTGGGCGATGAATGTGGGGACGCCAGAAACGTGCCTCTCTCCTAATCGCGCAGCAGTCGGCTGCGACACACCTGGATCAGGAGCTCGGCCTGTGCCCACACCCTCACTTGGGCCTACGCGTCCTCGGCCACGTCCACGTCCTCTAGGCTTACCCCTACCCCTCAGCATGCTGTATTACCAGTGATTTGATTTCCCAGGCAGGAAATAAATTGGCGCAAGCCTGCAGGCCAAATATAATGTTTTCGCTTTTTTGCAAAGGGAAGACCCCACTGCGTATATTCAATGAACAAGAAGTTTAATATCTGTGGTGTGGCCCTCAAAAAGTGTCACACAAGTATAGTGTAGCAGAGTTATTAACTCTAGCAGAGCAGGTATTTGCCAGTCAGGAAAGACAATGGCTCTAGGCTGCAGTAAAGCGTAGCTGGTTGCGTCTGATTTTTGTACGTTGTACACGCAGCACACACGTACACGCAGACCTTAGGACTGACACAGGCAGGCCAAATATAATTTCTTTTCCTTTTTAGCTTAGGGAAGCACCCACTGCGTATATTCAATGAACAAGAAGTTTAATATCTGTGGTGTGGCCCTCAAAAAGTGTCACACAAGTATAGTGTAGCAGAGTTATTAACTCTAGCAGAGCAGGTATTTGCCAGTCAGGAAAGACAATGGCGCTAGGCTGCAGTAAAGCGTAGCTGGTTGCGTCTGATTTTTGTACGTTGTACACGCAGCACACACGTACACGCAGACCTTAGGACTGACACAGGCAGGCCAAATATAATTTCTTTTCCTTTTTAGCTTAGGGAAGCACCCACTGCGTATATTCAATGAACAAGAAGTTTAATATCTGTGGTGTGGCCCTCAAAAAGTGTCACACAAGTATAGTGTAGCAGAGTTATTAACTCTAGCAGAGCAGGTATTTGCCAGTCAGGAAAGACAATGGCGCTAGGCTGCAGTAAAGCGTAGCTGGTTGCGTCTGATTTTTGTACGTTGTACACGCAGCACACACGTACACGCAGACCTTAGGACTGACACAGGCTGGCCAAATATAATTTTTTTCCTTTTTAGCAAAGGGAAGACCCCACTGTGTGTATTCAATGAATAATGTATGTCTTCTGGCCCTGCCTACACAATTCTATCCCTGTAGTATTAATGCCGGGTGCAATGCTCTGCACAGCCGGTTTTGAGAAAAAAAAAAATATGCAACACTGCTAACAGCAGCCTGGACAGTACTGCACACGGATAGAAGTAGCCCTAGAAAGGACCGTTGGGGTTCTTGAAGCCTACACTAACTCCTAACACTCTCCCTGCCTAACCCCCACTTCTGTCCCTATTGCTGGGCGCAATGCTCTGCAGATCCAATTTTGGACAAAAAAAAAAAAAAATACTGTGCTAACACAGTACTGCACACTAGTAGATGTGGCCCTGAGAAGGGCCGTTGGGGTTCTTGAAGCCTACACTGACTCCTAACACTCTCCCTACAGCAGCACCAGCAGCAGCACTTTCCCTCAGCTAAGTCACAAGGCATCTGAGGCGAGCCGCGGGAGGGGCCGATTTTTATACTCAGGTGACACCTGATCTCCCCAGCCACTCACTGCAGGGGGGTGGTATAGGGCTTGAACGTCACAGGGGGAAGTTGTAATGCCTTCCCTGTCTTTCAATTGGCCAGAAAAGCGCGCTAACGTCTCAGAGAGGAAACTGAAAGTAACCAGAACATCGCGTGGTACTCGTTACGAGTAACGAGCATCCCGAACACCCTAATATTCGCACGAATATCAAGCTCGGACGAGTACGTTCGCTCATCTCTAGTGTTTACATCATTCAGTAGTTTGCCACATGTTTGATCAAAGTCTATTTCATAATACCTAATATTTTCCATTCTTCAGCAGTTTTGCTATATTCTTATGATAGACTAAACATTTAACATTTCATAATGATTCAGCATAACTATTTATCAATACATGTTTATCTTTTATTACTTTATTTGTGGGTGAGTATAATGCTTATACCTATCAATTTTTGTTACATTATCTATTATCAATCTGTAGCTCCCTCTCTTATCAATCTTATGACTAACTATGGCTATGGTTTAATTACTTGGTAGGTCAGCCTGACTGTCTAAAGTCTATATCTGTTAGCTGTGTTCGTGACTGAGAAAATGAATTATCTGAGACAGGAGAATTTAAAGGTAATATCACACAATACTGGGGTCCTAGATAATTTCCCCCAGAACTGACTTGGGTAGGGTGCAGAGTGCAGATGGCTTTCCCCTTGCGGTGTCGATTGAGCAATCCGACACCTACACAGAATGACTAGTGTGTGGGCACACTAGTGCTATGTCAGTCGCGGCACCTTGGATCCCACAAGGTCATGTTTTCTTGGCCTTGTAAGGCCACCTGATCCTCCTGCTTGGGGTCAGGGGATCAGCACTGGGCATCATGTATTTTCTCTCATGTTACCACAGTTATCTGGGACACTAGTTTGGGCCAAAGAAGACGTGTGCCTTGCTAAAGAGGGTTTGTCCGAAGTAAAAATTGTTAGGGGGGGCGACTCTTGCCCCTTATTGTGGCTTAATAGTGGGACCTGGGAGCCTGAGATGCAGCCCTGCATGCTGCCCCAGCCCTGCCCTATCCGTTTCTGTGGTGTTTCCATGACTTTCAGATGTTTTCTGGTTTTTCACAAGTAAAGACCTATCCGGGGCATTGGTCATATACAAAAATGCTCGAGTCCCCTATTGACTTCAATGGGGTTCGTTACTCGAAATGAGCTCTCGAGCATCGAGGGAAGTTCGACTCGAGCAACGAGCACCCACGCATTTTGGTGCTCACTTATCTCTAACACTTACCCAACTTTGACCAGACAGAATCACAGAGACACAATGAGGGATAAGAATAACAGTTTCTTACCAGCCGGCTTTGTCCTGATTATGGGTCTGTGCATTCTGTCCATTCGAGAGTACGTCGGGTCCGAGGTTCTGGTCACTCAGTCCCTGTTATGGGCGCCAGCTGTTATTGGACCACACTGGTACCAATCTGATGACCTCGTTGCCAGGTGCCAAATTAGTAGATATAGAAGGCAGTGATAAGAAGATTTGCTACCAATTATTCATCGATAGCATGAAATCACTCCATGTTAAGTCAACACACTTCTCCATGAGAACTCAATGAATTCTACTTTATTATCAACATTACCAACTCTTATACAGAAAGAAGAGGGCGTATTTAAAAGTTACTTGGTACAAAGATTAGTGTTACATAGTTTACTGTTACAAAGGTGACAAAGCTTATTGACCATAAGGCTTATTGACGTCTACCAAATAGCCTCAAAGCTCTTAAGGGTTGTCTTAAACATGGAAATCAGTGCAGTCGGGATATTGTTCTTGCATTAGACACGATTTCTTCTCTAGTTGTGTGTCTTCTCTGTTAACATAGCTTAGCCTCATTTAATGTGTCTGTTGACTTCTTATCTTAAAATCCTAGTTACTGGCATTACAAAACATAGGTTGTAGTCTTCTATTTAAGAGTCAATAGTCCAATACAAGGTAAGAAACATACACTTATTGCATTCTGAAACTTAACACTTTATACTCCATGACAATATCATTAACTGTTGATGCATATCTTGAATGTAAATTCCTCTATGTACCTTGCATTTTTTCAATAAAATAATTTTGAACCATAAATTTAATTTACAAAATTTTCAAATTGCATACAGGCAGCTAAATTCATAAAAAAATAACTTTAACCCCTTAGTGACCAAGCCTGTTTGCGCCTTAATGACCAGGCCAAATTTTGCAAATCTGACATGTGTCACTTTAACATGGAAAAACACCCGAAAGGTTTTGCATATCCAAGCGATTCTGACATTGTTTTTTTGCCACATGTTGTGCTTCATTTAGGCGGAAAAAATAGACCGATAGAAATTGTGTTTATTTATTAAAAGCGCCACAATTGGGAAAATTTTGAAAAAATCGTCATTTTTTCACATTTCCAACTGCAATATCTTAAATATGTGCAAACATAATATAGAAATTTTTGCTATGATTTATATTTCCACCCGTTTACTTTATTTTGGGCGCACATTGGAAAAACTTTCGTTTTTTTTTAACCATTTAGGAGACGTACAAATTTAACATTACTTTTTAGCATTTTGAGGAACACTTTGTTTTCCTATACCAAGCCAAGATTGGAAAGGCTCATGAGTGTCAGAATAATAGATACCCCCCCAAATGACCTCATTTTAAAAACTACACCCCTTAGTGTATTCACTGAGGGGTGTCATGAGTATTTTGACCCCACAGTTTTTTTTCAGGAATTAATTCAATTTAGAGGAGAAAAAGTAAAATTTCATATTTTTGCAAATCTATCATTTTAAAGACATATTTTTTTCCTATAGTTTACATGAAAATCAGGATTTACACCCCAAAATGGATACCCCTATTTCTCCCGTGTTCAGAAATATACCCATTGTGGCCCTATTGTTATATCTGAGTCCACAACGGGGCCCAAAATGAAAGGAGTAGTCAGTGTCTTTCAAAACAGAAATTTTGCTTGAAGTCCTTTTAGGCCCCATAGCACACATGTAGAGTTCTTGAGCGCCCAAAACCATAGAAAACCCCCACAAATGATCCCATTTTGAAAACTAGACCCCTTAAGGAATTTATCTATGGGTGTACTGCATATTTTGACCCCACAGTTTTTGAATGAATTCAAACCAAGCAAAAGGAAAAAATTGTGATTTTCGTTTTTTCGGCAATTCTGTCATTTTAAAAACAGCTTTTTTTGTACAGCACACATATGAAGGAAGACTTGCACCCAAAAATGGATACCCCTGTTTGTCCCGTGTTCAGAGACATACCCATTGTGGCCCTAATCTTATGTCTGGATACACAACGGAGCCCAAAATGAAAGAAGCGACCGGTGGCTTTCGGAACACAAATTTTGCTTGAAGTCCTTTTAGGCCCCATTGCCCACTTGTAGAGTTCTTGAGCGCCCAAAACCATAGAGAACCCCCACAAATGATCCCATTTTGAAAACTAGACCCCTTAAGGAATTTATCTAGGGGTGTACTGCATATTTTGACCCCACAGTTTTTGAATGAATTCAAACCAAGCAAAAGGAAAAAATTGTGATTTTCGTTTTTTCGGCAATTCTGTCATTTTAAAAACAGCTTTTTTTGTACAGCACACATATGAAGGAAGACTTGCACCCAAAAATGGATACCCCTGTTTGTCCCGTGTTCAGAGACATACCCATTGTGGCCCTAATCTTATGTCTGGATACACAACGGAGCCCAAAATGAAAGAAGCGACCGGTGGCTTTCGGAACACAAATTTTGCTTGAAGTCCTTTTAGGCCCCATTGCCCACTTGTAGAGTTCTTGAGCGCCCAAAACCATAGAGAACCCCCACAAATGACCCCATTTTGAAAACTAGACTCCTTAACGAATTTATCTAGGGGTGTACTGCGTATTTTGACCCCACAGTTTTTGAATAAATTCAAGCAAAGCAAAAGGAAAAAATTTGGATTTTTGTTTTTTTGGCAATTCTGTCATTTTAAAAACAGCTTTTTTTGTACAGCACACATATGAAGGAAGACTTACACCCCAAAATGGATACCCCTGTTTGTGCTGTTTTCAGAAATATACCCATTGTGGCCCTAATCTTATGTCCGCATGCACAACGGGGCCCAAAATAAAAGGAGTAATCGGTGGCTTTCAGAACATAGATTTTGCTTGAAGTCCTTTTAGGCCCCATTGCCCACTTGTAGAGTTCTTGAGCGCCCAAAACCATATAGAACCCCCACAAATGACTCCATTTTGAAAACTAGACCCCTTAACGAATTTATCTAGGGATGTACTGCATATTTGACCCCACAGTTTTTGAATAAATTCAAGCAAAGCAAAAGGAAAAAAATAGGATTTTCATTTTTTGGGCTATTGTGTCAATTTAAAAACAGTTTTTCTTGTACAGCACACATATAAATGAAGGCTTTCACCCCAAAATGGATACCCCTGTTTGTCCCGTGTTCAGAAACATACCCATTGTGGCCCTAATAGACATACAGGACCCATGGCTAGGCCTACAATGAAAGGAATACCCGTTGGATTTCAGGGTACCACTGAATAAATTTCAGGCCCCATTGCCCACTTATAAAGCCATTGAGCGGCCAAAACTATAAAGAACCCCCTCAAATGACCCCATTTTGAAAACTAGACCCCTTAACGAATTCATCTAGGGGTGTACTGCGTATTTTGACCCCACAGTATTTGAATGAATCTAAGCAAAGCAGAAGGAAAAAGTTACGATTTTCAATTTTTTTGGCAATTTTTTCAATTTAAAAACATTTTTTTTGTACAGTGCACATAGGAATGAAGACGTTCACCCCAAAATGGATACCCCCGTTTGTCCCGAGTTCAGAAACATACCCATTGTGGCCCTAATCTACTTACAGGACGCATGGCAAGGCCTATAAAGGACGGAACACCTGCTGGATTTTAGGGCACAACTGAATAAATTCCAGGCCCCATTGCTTATTTGTACAGAATAAAGATTGACTCCCTAAAAATTCCCCCCCCCCCCCCTCCGCGCCCTTTTTGGCGTTCGCAAATCTTAGATAAAAGTAAAAATGTGAACTGTGTAGTATTTCCGAAGACAGGGGTAATTACGGAGGCTGGTTGGAATGGGCCCATGGGGCAATAAAACCGGGTATCCCCCCCCTCATCATGCTTTTTGGGGGTATTTCGTGACCTCAGTGGTGGGTATGGGGTGTAAAAAGTGGCGTTCCGTGAGTCTCCGTAAGCTTGATGAGGTGCGGCGGTCTCACACAGAAGGCGCTCAACAAGGTGCTCCTGGAACTGCAGGAAGGCGAGCGTTCCTGGGGCTTCTTGTAAAATACTTATCACAGGTAGCTGTCTGAATAACGCCGGGCTCATGCGGGTGCAGGCGGAATCCGCTTGCGGAGGCCCACAGCGGATCCCATCTGTGAGCCCGGCTGTGACCCTGCGTACGGCTGCGGTCATGCACAGTACACCTTTTTTTGTATTTCCCGCACCGTCGCTTAGCGATGACGGGGGTACCCGCAGCCCGTATACAACGTAGTTGCGTATGGGCTGCGGGTATATCCACGACCATGGAGCACAATGGGCTTTATGTTGCAGATATCCGCGGTAAAATAGAACCTGCTGCGTTCTCTTTTCTGCGAGTGGATTACGCAATTCCGACCCGCTAATGTAAGCGGAATTGTGTAATCCAATGCGATTGATCTGCGTAATACCGTGGATCAGACGCATGCAGAATCCGTAATTCCTATGCGGTCATGTGAGACCGGCCTAAGGTAGATCGCTACCTTTTTATCACGTGACCGAGGACCGTTCAACGAGGCCACCCGTCACTGCTCCAGGCTCTCTGTGATCGTTGGTCGCTGGGAGCAAGGAGATTTTAAATTTCCTGGGCTCCCCGACTGCTGCGCATGTGTCCGGCTTTTTGCCGGCAATCGCATGTGCAGAATTCAGGAAGGTCCACGGAGGAAGATCGCGTCGGGGTTCAAATACGCAGGCCTCCGGTAAAAAGTTTTATCTCCTCTCACCGATCGCATCAGTGAGGGGAGATGAAACTTCAAATTTTTTTTTTTACTTTTACGTGCTCGCCATTATTGAATAATGGCGAACACGTGACCAGGAACCGCTCACTGCGGACCCCCATTAAATCTCCATGCTCTTGGCTACGTTTTGTAGCCAGGAGCAGGGAGAATTTAAATTATCCTGGCAATCCACAGCTTTTGCGCATGTGCCCGCCATTTTGGCGACGGGCGCGTGTGCAGAAGCTCTGGTAAGGTCCGCGGATAAATCTGGGGGCCTTAGGTACGTACTTTCATCCTCCCTCACGGATATGATCCATGAGGGGAGATGAAACGTACGCTTTTTAAATTTTTAAAAACTTTTTTTTACTTTTTTTTTTTTTTACTTTTTTACACTTTTTTTTCACTTTACATGATCACTGTCATCCATTGGATGACAGTGATCATGTCCCCGGTATAATCTCTCTGCTTCTAGCTACACATGGCAGCCAGGAGCAGAGGGATTTTAAATTTCCCGGGGCTCGAGCCCGTCTGTGCACGCGCCCGATGTCAATCATCGGGCGCGCATGAAAAGACGGGGATTCGGGTCCCGGGACATCGGGACACCGCTGAGGACTGGGGGTGAGTATTTTCACCTCCCCTCATGGATCCGATCCATGAGGGGAGGTGAAACTGACTTTTTTAAAACTTTTTTTTAACTTTTTCGCGATCGCCGCTATCCATTGGATAACGACGATCGCGGTACCGGGGACCGCTCACCGCAGTCCCCGCTGATATCTCCTGCCTCCCGGCTACCTACAGGAGCCAGGAGCCAGGAGATTTTAAATCTCCCGCGCCGCCGGGCCTTCTGCGCATGCGGCTGACGTAATGCCGCCTGGCGCGCATGCGCAGAAGACCGGCTTCGGGCCCCGGAGCGGCAGGAGAGCGGGGAGCAGCGTGCCGGACCTGGGTGAGTAATTTCAGCTGCTCCGATGGATCCGATCCATCAGAGCAGCTGAATCTTTAACTTTTGTGTACTTTTATTTACTTTTTTTGCGATGGGCGCTATCCATTGCATAGCGCCGATCGCAATGCCGGGGGGGTGTCCGAACAGCCCGGGATGACAGCTCCATGCTGTCAGCTACCTGCGGACACCGACAGCATGGAGCTGTCACGTCCACAGCCCGAGGGGCATTATTCTCTGCAGGAAGCATGTTTTTACGTCCTCAGAGAATAAATTCCACTTCGGGAGGATGTAAAAACACTATGGGCTGGTCGTTAAGGGGTTAAATTGTGGCTTACTTTAGAGACATACTTTAATAATTGAAATATTTTATATTAAAATGGAACATGGGATACAGTGATAATATTGACATTTAATCTTTTTTCTACCCTATTTTAAATGGTTACTTGCAATGCTGGTTTTTGTTTCTTAAACGCGTTATCCATGGATATCTATTTTTCCAAAACTTGCTCAACCTATAGCAATATAGCAAAAGAGGTACTCGGATTTACTAATTCCTCATCGCTCCATATCTCCTGGCATTTTATCCTGCTGATCGTCTTTCCTGGGTGCAGCAGCAATGATGTAATTGACACTAATTCATGTGACTGCTGCAGCTAATCACTGGTTGAAGTGAGAGAGTGATTGGCTGCATCAGTCACATGGCCCTAGTGTCTAGGAGGTATGGAAGTGGAAGCAGTAAATGTGAGTACCTCTTTTGTTATGTTTGTTCCATTGGCTGAACAAGTTTTGGAAAAAAATAAATGTTCATGGATAACTCCTTTAAGAAAAAAAAATCATCATTGCAATTGAACATTATTATAAACTGACAATGGTGCATAAACATTAACCCTCTCCAATCCACTGTCTGATGTCTTCCAACATTTTGATTGAAGCCTGTACAGCTTCGATGTCAGAAGACACCCGGCAGGGTATTCTTATTGTATATTACTGGCCGCTTTCTTGTCGGGGTCATGTCACATACAGATAGTCCCCGACTTGCGAACGGGTTCCGTTCCGGGAGCCCGTTCGCAAGTCCGTTTTGTTCGCAAGTCGAACAAATGCTTGTATGGAGGGGATCGCGGGTGGACCCCACTCCATACAACGTCGGGTGCTGGCTGTTCTTACAGCAGGCACCCGGCGGCAGCAGTTCCGATGAGCCGTGGCGCTTGTCGGAACTGTTAACACTTTAAATACCGCTCTGACAGCGGTATTTAAAGTGTTAACAGTTCTGACGAGCGGCGCGGCTCGTCGGAACTGCTGCCGCCGGGAGCCCGCTGTAAGAAACAGCCTGCACCCGACGTTCAGGGGGCCCGTACAGCGTCCCACGATGAGATTGCGGGACGCTGTGTGGTTGCTAGGCAGCCGGGGAGCTCCTGAAAGGCCCCAGGGCTGCCTATGCAGAGTGCCTATCAAGCGCACGGCTTGCTAGGCGCTCTGCATAGACAGCCCTAGGGCCTTTCAGAAGGCCCCCGGCTGCCTAGCAACCGCGATGTGACCGGACAGGCTTCTATCAGGCTTGATAGAAGCCTCTCCGGCCCCTGCACAGTATGATGTAATGCCATAGCATTACATCATACTGTGCTGTACAGATAGTTCGTATCTAGCGAAATTCGTAAGTCGAATGTTCGCAAGTCGGGGACTATCTGTACTGCATGTCACATACTACAGTACTGGATCTAGCCAGCAGATGGCACCATTGTAAAATGGCAGAAAGAGAAAGCCCCCTAGGAAACCCTGAATCCAAAATTGGATTGCAAAGGGTTAATTCACATACATATTTATCTGATCGACTAAGTTCAAAAAGTGAGTGTAGCCATTTTATATATTCATTCTAACTTGAAATAGAAACTAACGAACCCATTAAAATGGATAAGTAAATCTTTGACCACTTTTTCTGCATGGTAATCAATCGTATTCTGCCAATATAAGAATATCCAAAATGCAAAAAGTAGAATGCACAGGTGGCACTCATTGATATAAAATTCTGTAGCAGTACTTTATTCCACAACAAACGTGAAGTACTCCTAAGGAATTTGATATAATCGAATATTGCTAGTAAATTTTCTTCTTTGTGGATTTTATAGATACAACTAGCTTACCCGTCGCGCGTTGCTGCGAAGACAGACATACATTTATTCGTTTTTATATATCTAGATAACCAATCACAGCGCAGCTTTCATGCTACCTCAGTGGTATAATATATAACAACCAATCACAGCGCAGCTTTCATGTTACCATAGCAGTATAAAATATAACAACCAATCACAGCGCAGCTTTCATGTTACCTCAGCAGTAAGAGAAATAACAACCAATTACAGCGCAACTTTTATTCTTCCTCAGCAATATAAAAAATAGCAACCAATCACAGCGCAGCTTTCATGTTACCTCTGCGGTATTATATATAGGAACCAATCACAGCGCAGCTTTCATGTTACCTCTGCGGTATTATATATAGGAACCAATCACAGCGCAGCTTTCATGTTACCTCAATGGTATAATATATGACAATGAATCGCAGCACAGCTTTCATGCAACCTCAGTAGTATAAGAAGTAGCCACCAATCACAGCACAGCTTTCATGTTACCTCAGCAGTATAAGAAATAGCAACCAATCACAGCACAGCTTTCATTTTACCTCAGCAGTATAAGAAATAGCAACCAATCACAGCGCAGCTTTCATTTTACCTCAGCATTCTCAATATCCAGCAATTGTCTTGCGAAACATTCGGCGGATGCATCATTTTCTGGTTGAACACTCATCCCGTTGCTCGTAATGCCTTTTGCATTCGTGCTTGAGATGGAAATCAAACGATCTTTGTATGGGGGGCATAACTGTCGACGATGTTCGCACGCACCCCACCTATCATAGGGTAGTTGTACTATGCCTATAATCTTCCCAGGAGTGTACTCAGCAACTTCCCAAAGTCTCATGGCAATTGGATGAATGGTGTAGTAATGCATAAAGGACAAACAGACAGACATACATTCATTTATATATATATATATCAGGAAGTGAGAGAATTAGATTCCGTGCGTAAAATTTGGACGCTAATTGTTTTGCGCTTAGAATTGAATAATCGACTTGGGACCCATTAACTTTTCCTATTCATGGCATAATCAATGCCCGTGCCAAATTTCAAGTTTCTATGTGAGAAAATTACAGTCCGTACGTAAAATTTGGACGCTAATTCTTTGGCGCATAGAATTGAATAATCGAGTTGGGACCCATTAGCGTTTCCTATTTATGACATATTCAATGCCCATGCCAAATTTCAAGTTTCTATGTGAGAAAATTAGATTCCGTACATAAAAAGTTATAAGGAGGCGCCTTGATGCTATTGATATAACATGTTATATTCTATTAACATGAGGAAAAAATGAGTGTTTGACTCACCTGGTGTCAGCCGAGGACACCTTACAACAAGGCACCTCGCTGACACCGCAATCCAAGTTCGCTTATAAGTTAGTCTTTTAATCCATCCAACCTTCGTCGGAGAGCAGCAGGGCAATCCAAATAAGGTACACCGGGTAACCGGGGCTTAATACAAATAGACCACAGGGAAGAAAAAAACGGCTGTCCGCGCTCCTAGGGATATCAGACTCTGATCCGGGATAATAAATTCCTTTTTTTTTTTTTTTTTTTATATTTGGAAAAACATACAGGGATCTGCGAGCAACGCGTTTCAGTAGATACAACTACCTTTCTCAAGCTCTACACAATAACGACTAACATACAACATAAATAGACACTGAACATGTTCATGGAATTAACACAGCTACTTACCACGTAGCTGCATGATTAAAAGGGGGCGTGGTGGCAGCCTCCCAGGTAACTCTATACGTAATCCAGGTAGAACACTGGGAACGCCCTTCAGCGATCCGTGTGTTTCAACAAAGCTTTATTTGGATCACTGCGGGACAGCAATCTCTCTCCAATAAATGTATACACCCGCTAAGTGCTCGGTTATAAAAATTAAGATTTCATTAAACAACCCTAGGATAACATTATTCACATAATAAAACAAGTGAATAAACTTTGCATAATTAAATTATCTACAAACAACTTCATTTATCTTCCAAATCAGCATGAATAGATTATATGTCTCATAAATAAAAATTACATAAAAACGGCACTTCCCTACATATTTAATACCATTGACATCAATTAAAATTCAATTTATATGATATTATATAAATAATATATATCTCAATACTCCTCTAAATATATATTTAATATTAATTATCATAAAAATAGATTAAATTTATATAAAAAATAATTAGTCCCCCAATACTATGTGAATATATATAAAGAAGCACTACTCAATATCTCTATTCCTGATGGTCCTTACTCCTCACCCACAGGCGTGGTTTACCTTTATTTATAAAAGTTTTTTATAAATAAAAAAAAAAAAAAAAAAAAAAATTTTTAAATAAAAAGAAATTTTTTTTTAAAAATTACTAATTATTCATCATATTTTTTCTAGTACCTCGTTTAAGCCGTAAGGGCACAGAGTATTGAGTCTATGGATCCAAAACATTTCACGTTTCCTCAATTCACTGATAGAGTCTATTTCTACACGCTCTATAGGGGTCACAGTCATTTTTAAAAAATCAGCATCATGTACATCATTAAAATGTCGAGATACACTGTGTGTACGTAGATTATTTTTAATGTTCAATCTGTGATTGTTTATTCTTGTTTTTAATTTATTCTTTGTACGACCGACATATCTGAATCTACATGTACATTCAATTAGGTAGATTACTCTGGTCGTATCGCAAGACAGATGCTGGTTGATTAAAAATTTTTTGTTATCACTCTCATTGTATAAAATTTCAGTTCTTTTATTTGTAATCACCTGACAACATTTACATTTTATGTGTCGGCATTTAAAACCAAATTCTGGTCTAACGGCCACAGTTCCGAAAAGAAGTCTTTATATGCAGTTGGGAACGTTGGGAGTATTAAAAACAACTGCATATAAAGACTTCTTTTCGGAACTGTGGCCGTTAGACCAGAATTTGGTTTTAAATCAGGATGCAATATCACTGAAATCTATGAAAATTCTCCTAAACGAAGTATGGAGACATACACTCGATTTATGTTTTCTACTAGTATACCAGGAGAATTTATTTGCTCCAAGAGGACTTCGGGTTCCTTTGAAATCAGCCTTTCCTCAGGATAAAGAGTTCTCTGATGGCTGGCTCATTATGCTAAATACTTTTTCAAACTTGATGATCGCTAAATTAATCGAAAAAAGGAAAAATTTGATGGAGATAGCTTTAAAAAATTTTCTGTCTAATGCTTATTACAATACGTCATTACTAACAAATCTGTCATGCTACACCAACTATATAGAAATACCGTTGTTACATAAGAAGGTGAACAAATTATTACGTGATTATTTAGATTTAAAAAATAACCTCTTCTTTCCTCAGGAATATAAAAAGAGTAAAAATGAAAATAATAAACCTTTTAGTCACGATGCTGATAACAAGAAGAAAATAAGAAATACCAATATTACTAATGAGAACAAAAATAAAAAAACATCTTATTGGACAGGAGAAACTAAAATATATTCCCGGAGTAACCCAAATATGATACCCACGAATATTAAAATACCCTGCACTACTATTCCTAAAATAGTTAAAATTAATTCACCAAAGATCGACTATAATAAAAATACGAATAAAGTAGAACTATGTCAAAAAGATCAGATTGTTGTTAATACAAACAAGGGACCAATTAGAACCAAAAATAAAGATAATGTATTGATACTAAAGGAACAAATTACTTCACTAGCCAGATTTGAACAGAAAATACTTAATCTCCCCCCGTGTTCATCGCCCCCAGATTTTAATAGTGTCAATGAATCCCTAAATAAAGCCCCTTCGGTCTCACCACTAATGCTAGTATCCGAAAAGAATATTAATGAAAATAGAACTCCCATCAATAGAAATACACCTAAGATAGTGAATAATCAGTCCGGTGAAGACTCACTTATAAATCAGTCTCCGACGGTATCTTTTTTAGGAGCGCGCCCGAAAATAAAACAATTAATGATAAACAATCCCGAAACCATACCGATAAAAAAGAAAAAAACAAATATAGTAATAACCACACCCCCAATAACAAGATCCAAAATAAATCATTATTTTGTACCACCGACACAAAAAACACCACCCGTACAAAAAAACATCGGAGAGGTAAAAGAGGGGGTAAAAGAATCAGTAAACAAAAACAAAAAGACAGCACCGATCAAAATAAGGAAATAGATAAAACGACAGCAGCAACGTATGGTATTTTTAACTTATCTAGCCATACATTAGTAAAAAAAGAATTAGATTTATTAACGAAAGGATTGTCCTTTTGTCCATCGTCTAAATCAAACCTGTTTGAATTATTTGTAGATTTAAATAAATTTGTGCGCAAAATAACTTTAAATAAATATTTTATCATGCATGAAAAGGATATTATAGAGGAAGCAGTAGTTGATTTTAATATTAACGAACCCATAGGCACGGACCTCAAACCGAAAAGTAACTTTTACCCAATTGAAACTAGAGGCCCCTGTATTGAATTATTTTATAACAATATTTTAAAAGATTTTACAGATATGTGTGATAGGAACAAAAATATAGAAAAATCAATACCCTCTCAAAATATGACGAAATCTGAAAAAACTATTTTAAATAATTTTTGGGAAAATGATAATTTAATAATAAAACGAGCAGATAAAGGGGGCGGGATTGTCCTAATGGATTATAGTAGATACGAGAAAATTAATTTAAATATTTTAGGTAATAAAACTAATTATAAAATTATTCCAAGCGACCCAGTAAAGGAGATTACTAAACAATTAAAAAATCTTATTAATGAGAACATTGAATTAAAAGGACTAAATAAAAAAGAAGGTAGTTATATCATGTCTATTGAGCCCAAAACACCCTTTATGTACCACCTCCCTAAAATCCATAAAAATCAGTCAGATCCCCCCGGCCGTCCTATAATAGCGGGAGTAGACTCCATAACTAGCAGATTAGCAGAACATGTGGATAGGATTTTACAAAAATATGTTTTAACACTGCCAGCTTATCTTAAAGATACTGGTCACCTTCTAGAGCTTTTAAAAAATTTTAGATGGGAAAGTAATTATTTTTTATGTACCCTAGACGTTGAAGCTCTTTATACAAATATTCCCCATGACCTTGGCATTTTAGCTGTTCAAACATACCTTAATGAAGATAATCTTATGCCCCCTAATCAGAAAAGTTTTATATCTAAAGCTATAGAGTTTATTTTAAAAAACAATTATTTTTTATATAAAAAAACATTTTATTTACAGACCCATGGGACGGCGATGGGATGTAAATTTGCACCGGCGTTCGCCAATTTATATATGGGTCACTTCGAAAAACTATTTTTATCCCATGATCACATAGCTTTTTATAAACGGTTCATAGATGACGTTTTAATAATATGGAAGGGCCCGTTAATTAGTCTTATTAATTTTATAGAAACGTTAAATGACAATACTTATAATCTAAAATTTACAAGCAATATTAGCCAGGAACAGATTACATTTCTAGACTTGGAACTTATCCCTCTAGATAAAAAGATTACTACGAGAACGCATTTTAAAAAAGTGGACAAGAATTCCTACTTGGATTACAGGAGTTGCCATGCCAAACATTGGCTGAACAACATACCGTATGGCCAGCTCAAAAGAATTCGGCGTAACTGTACTCTAAACAAAGATTATGAAAACCAAGCAGTTCTCATTAAAAACAGACTTAGAGAAAAACATTTCCCAGAAAAAATATTAGAAAATGCTTATAATAAGATAGCCAATGAATCAGTTTTAATTAATGATAAAAAACCTTTGACTAAAAAGAATAAGATAAATTCTAAAAACCCAGCCTTTCTAACAAAATTTAGCACTGATAGTTGTAAAATCAGGAATATTATAAAAAAACACTGGCCCCTGTTATTTCAAGACCCATATTTATCTAGGGATCTTGACAAAAATCCTGTATTAATTTTTAGAAGAAATAGGACCATTCAGAATATTATTTCCCCATCAAACCCCGATAAAAAGCCTATCCAATATAAACATAATCATACTGCAACATCGGGAGTACATAAATGCCGACACATAAAATGTAAATGTTGTCAGGTGATTACAAATAAAAGAACTGAAATTTTATACAATGAGAGTGATAACAAAAAATTTTTAATCAACCAGCATCTGTCTTGCGATACGACCAGAGTAATCTACCTAATTGAATGTACATGTAGATTCAGATATGTCGGTCGTACAAAGAATAAATTAAAAACAAGAATAAACAATCACAGATTGAACATTAAAAATAATCTACGTACACACAGTGTATCTCGACATTTTAATGATGTACATGATGCTGATTTTTTAAAAATGACTGTGACCCCTATAGAGCGTGTAGAAATAGACTCTATCAGTGAATTGAGGAAACGTGAAATGTTTTGGATCCATAGACTCAATACTCTGTGCCCTTACGGCTTAAACGAGGTACTAGAAAAAATATGATGAATAATTAGTAATTTTTAAAAAAAAATTTCTTTTTATTTAAAAATTTTTTTTTTTTTTTTTTTTTTTATTTATAAAAAACTTTTATAAATAAAGGTAAACCACGCCTGTGGGTGAGGAGTAAGGACCATCAGGAATAGAGATATTGAGTAGTGCTTCTTTATATATATTCACATAGTATTGGGGGACTAATTATTTTTTATATAAATTTAATCTATTTTTATGATAATTAATATTAAATATATATTTAGAGGAGTATTGAGATATATATTATTTATATAATATCATATAAATTGAATTTTAATTGATGTCAATGGTATTAAATATGTAGGGAAGTGCCGTTTTTATGTAATTTTTATTTATGAGACATATAATCTATTCATGCTGATTTGGAAGATAAATGAAGTTGTTTGTAGATAATTTAATTATGCAAAGTTTATTCACTTGTTTTATTATGTGAATAATGTTATCCTAGGGTTGTTTAATGAAATCTTAATTTTTATAACCGAGCACTTAGCGGGTGTATACATTTATTGGAGAGAGATTGCTGTCCCGCAGTGATCCAAATAAAGCTTTGTTGAAACACACGGATCGCTGAAGGGCGTTCCCAGTGTTCTACCTGGATTACGTATAGAGTTACCTGGGAGGCTGCCACCACGCCCCCTTTTAATCATGCAGCTACGTGGTAAGTAGCTGTGTTAATTCCATGAACATGTTCAGTGTCTATTTATGTTGTATGTTAGTCGTTATTGTGTAGAGCTTGAGAAAGGTAGTTGTATCTACTGAAACGCGTTGCTCGCAGATCCCTGTATGTTTTTCCAAATATAAAAAAAAAAAAAAAAAAAAAAAAGGAATTTATTATCCCGGATCAGAGTCTGATATCCCTAGGAGCGCGGACAGCCGTTTTTTTCTTCCCTGAGATTCCGTACATAAAATTTGGACGCTAATTCTTTGGCGCTTTTAATTGAATAATCGAGTTGGGACCCATTAGCTTTTCCTATTTATGACATAATCAATGCTCGTGCCAAATTTCAAGTTTCTATGACATTGGAAAGGGAGAGAATTAGATTCCGTACGTAAAATTTGAACGCTAGTTCTTTTGCGCTAGAATTGAATAATCGAGTTGGTACCCATTATCTTTTCCTATTTATGACATAATCAATGCTCATGTCAAATTTCAAGTTTCTATGACATTGGGAAGCGAGAAAATTAGATTCCGTACGTAGAATTTGGACGCTAATTCTTTGGCGCTTAGAATTGAATAATCGAGTTGGGACCCATTATCATTTCCTATCTATGACATATTCAATGCCCATGCCAAATTTCAAGTTTCTATGTGAGAAAAGTACATTCCGTACGTAAAATTTGGACGCTAATTCTTTGGCGCATAGAATTGAATAATCGAGTTGGGACCCATTATCATTTCCTATCTATGACATAATCAATGCTCGTGCCAAATTTCATGTTTCTACGCTATCGGGAAGTGAGAGAATTAGTGGCAATGTTGGAAATCGAACGATCTACGTGGGGGGGCGTAACTGTCGGTGACGCTCGCATGCGTGCCATTTATTATAGGATAGTTGTACTATGCTTATAATCTTCCCAGGAGTGTACTCAACAACTTCTCAAAGTTTCATGGCGATCGGATGAATGGTGTAGTAGCGCATAAAGGACAAACAGACACACACACAGACAGACAGACACACAGACAGACAGACACGCATACATTCAATTTTATATATATAGATGATACTTCTCCATAAAAACACTTATTTGAGGAGATCGTCCTAATCTAGCCCTAATTTTGATGTGATTGATTTTCAAGTTTCAAGTCCTCTAATATCGTATGTACAATATATTGACCTCTTTTTAGGAAAGCCACTCCTATAGAATATCATATTTTCAGAGCAACTTTGGTGGTTTTCTCAAAGAGCCTTCACTGAAAATATATTTAGAGAACCATAAAGTACCTACACTAAACAGTTCTATGTTGTTTAAGCTATTTTAATTTCACATACTGTACTAATTTCTTAGCTGCCATTTTTACATCATTATTCCTAAAACAATATATGAAAGGGTTCATTGTAGGTGTAATAATAGCATACATGAGGGATAAAAACTTCTCCTCACCCATCCCGTAACTTGACTTTGGCCTCATGTACATTATACTGCTAGATCCATAGGATATAGATACAACTATCAGGTGGGAAGTACAAGTTGAGAAAGCTTTTTTCCTATTCCCTGCAGAATGGTGCTTGAAAATTGTCCAAATTATGTTTGAATATGAAATTACTGTTACTATGAAAGGCCCTTGAATAATAATAAAAGTGAGAATAAGCATGATAATTTCATTGAACTGTGTGTTATTACAGGCCAGACTGATTAACGGCGGAATATCACAGTAGAAATTATTAATTATATTGGAACCACAGAATGGTAATGAAAATATAAGTATGGTTTGAAGGATACCAACTGTTAGTCCAATGAGCCAACAACCAATCACAAGCATTATGCGAACTACCCTCCTCATAATATTATTATATAGCAAGGGATGACAAATGGCATTATATCGATCATATGCCATGGCTGCCAGGATATAGCATTCTGTACTGGCCAACACTAGGAAAAAGAACATTTGCATGGCACATCCATAAAAAGTGATGGTTTTGTGTTGGGAGAGAAGATTGATCAGCATTTTTGGAACTATATTTGACATGTAACATATTTCTATTAAGGAATAATTAGCAAGAAAAAAATACATAGGAGTGTGCAGATTTGGACTAAATCTGTATAAAAAAACTATAAACATATGAGAAATCAGTGAAATGTTAAAGATGCAGAAAAATACAGCAAAGAGGAAATACTCAACTGGAAGAACATCAGAAAATCCAACTAGGATGAATTCATGTATTCTTGTATAGTTTCTACTTTCCATTTCAGTAATTGTGTTGTTAGCGCAAAATTCGCTATTTCAGATATACTGTGCGTTTCCAAATTAAATAATATGTGTACAGGCCTGGAGAGCCTTTCAAAGACCACATGGCTACATCATGTGTCCCAAAAGAATCTCTAGCTTTATAAAGCGCGGGTAAAACTTAAATAAGTTTCAACACAGGAAGTCAGGCAATTTAGCAGTTACAGTGAGCTGATAGGCCATTCTCAGAGGGAGGTATTTGTGAGGTAGCTTGTGATGTCATCCATCTGGGAGGAACTTCGGTGAGCACGCTCAGTTCATTCTTGAATTTGGTCTCATGAGAAGAACATCCTGTTTCTCCTCTCTGCTTGACCAAGACAAAGCATTCCTAGATAAGCTTCTGCCAGTTAGAACCGGTTTGCCCAGTTCTTGGGACAATAGGCACTGCTCCTTAAATTCTTGTGGAGGTGGGGGGGTGATGTTCCCTTCCCCCAGAGGTTCAGACCAGAAACACAACATAGCATCTTCACAGTTGACAAAAATACAGAAAATACATATAGGATATCTCCCACAGTGTCAACAACGATAACTAAAAAAATGCACCTACAAAACAAATACATATTTAAAGTAAAATGCATGCTAATTTAATTAAAAAGTTATGTTTTCAAAATGAAAGAACACAAATGCATTCATAATCTTAACTGAATCTAAAGTTTCATTGAAATTTGGCAACGCAAAATTCACATGAAAGCTGTTATCACTATAAATAATTATTTACAAGGCGCTATACTGTTATCATATTATATAGAATTAGAAGCTAGATATATTCTAATCAGATCTGTTCACATTTTTTAAAATCTAAACATAATATTTTATCAGTTTACCTGGCTATATATTGTACAATTTGTCAAATTCAGAAAGTTGTAAGACTTAACGAAAGAAAATTACAAAAATAAAACCACATTTAAAACAGGATAGAAAAGAGGTTGAATGTCAATATTGTTGCTGTTTCCCATGTTCCAGTTTAACCCCTTAACGACCAGCCCATAGTGTTTTTACGTCCTCCCGAAGTGGGCTCTATTCTCTGAGGACGTAAAAACATGCTTCCTGCAGAGAATAGTGCCCCTCGGGCTGTGGACGTGACAGCTCCATGCTGTCGGTGTCCGCAGGTAGCTGACAGCATGGAGCTGTCATCCCGGGCTGTTCGGAGCCCCCCCCCCCGGCATTGTGATCGGCGCTATGCAATGGATAGCGCCGATCGCAAAAAAAGTAAATAAAAGTACATAAAAGTTAAAGATTCAGCTGCTCCGATGGATCGGATCCATCGGAGCAGCTGAAATTACTCACCGAGGTCTGGCACGCTGCTCCCCGCTCTCCTGCCGCTCCGGGGCCCGAAGCCGGTCTTCTGCGCATGCGCGCCAGGCGACATTACGTCAGCCGCATGCGCAGAAGGCCCGGCGGCGCGGGAGATTTAAAATCTCCTGGCTCCCGGCTCCTGTAGGTAGCCGGGAGGCAGGAGATGTCAGCGGGGACTGCGGTGAGCGGTCCCCGGTACCGCGATCGCCGTTATCCAATGGTTAGCGGCGATCGCGAAAAAGTTAAAAAAAAGTTTTAAAAAAGTCAGTTTCACCTCCCCTCATGGATCGGATCCATGAGGGGAGGTGAAAATACTCACCCCCAGTCCTCAGCGGTGTCCCGATGTCCCGGGACCCGAATCCCCGTCTGCGCATGCGCGCCCGATGATTGACATCGGGCGCGTGCACAGACGGGCTCGAGCCCCGGGGAATTTAAAATCCCTCTGCTTCTGGCTGCCATGTGTAGCTAGGATCAGAGAGATTATACCGGGGACATGATCACTGTCATCCAATGGATGACAGTGATCATGTAAAGTGGAAAAAAAAGTGTAAAAAAGTAAAAAAAAAAAAAAGTAAAAAAAAGTTTTTAAAAGTTTAAAAAGCGTACGTTTCATCTCCCCTCATGGATCATATCCGTGAGGGAGGATGAAAGTACGTACCTAAGGCCCCCAGATTTATCCGCGGACCTTACCACAGCTTCTGCACACGCGCCCGTCGCCAAAATGGCGGGCGCATGCGCAAAAGCTGTGGATTGCCAGGATAATTTAAATTCTCCCTGCTCCTGGCTACAAAACGTAGCCAAGAGCATGGAGATTTAATGGGGGTCCGCGGTGAGCGGTTCCTGGTCACGTGTTCGCCATTATCCAATAATGGCGATCACGTAAAAGTAAAAAAAAAAATTTGAAGTTTCATCTCCCCTCACTGATGCGATCGGTGAGAGGAGATGAATCTTTTTACCGGAGGCCTGCATATTTGAATCCCGACGCGATCTTCCTCCGTGGACCTTCCAGGATTCTGCACATGCGATTGCCGGCAAAAAGCCGGACACATGCGCAGGAGTCAGGGAGCCCAGGAAACTTAAAATCTCCTTGCTCCCAGCGACCAACGGTCACAGAGAGCCTGGAGCAGTGACCAGGGGCCTCGTTGAGCGGTCCCCGGTCACGTGATAAAAAGGTAGCGATCTACCTTAGGCCGGTCTCACATGACCGGATAGGAATGACGGATTCCGCATGCGTCTGATCCGTGGTAATACGCAGATCAATCGCATTGGATTACACAATTCCGCTCACATTAGCGGGTCAGAATTGCGTAATCCACTCGCAGAAAAGAGAACGCAGCAGGTTCTATTTTACTGCGGATATCGGCAACATAGAGCCCATTGTGCTCCATGGTCACAGATATACCCGCAGCGCATACGCAACTACGTTGTATACGGGCTGCGGGTACCCGCGTCATCGCTAAGCGATGGTGCGGGAAATACAAACAAAGGTGTACTGTGCATGACCGCCTGTGTGAGTAGGCAGTTATGCGCAGTACATTACGCAGCCGTACGCAGGGTCACAGCCGGGCTCACAGATGGGATCCGCTGTGGGCCTCCGCAAGCGGATTCCGCCTGCACCCGCGTGAGCCCGGCGTTATTCAGACCGCTACCTGTGATACGTATTTTACAAGAAGCCCCGGGAACGCTCGCTTTCCTGCAGTTCCAGGAGCACCTTGTTGAGCGCCTTCTGTGTGAGACCGCCGCACCTCATCAAGCTTACGGAGACTCACGGAACGCCACTTTTTACACCCCATACCCGCCACTGAGGTCATGAAATACCCCCAAAAAGCATGAGAGGAGGGGGGGGGGGGATACCCGGTTTTATTGCCCCATGGGCCCATTCCAACCAGCCTCCGTAATTACCCCTGTCTTCGGAAATACTACACAGTTCACATTTTTACTTTTATCTAAGATTTGCGAACGCCAAAAAGGGCGTGGAGGGGGAGGGGGGGAATTTTTAGGGAGTCAATCTTTATTCTGTACAAATAAGCAATGGGGCCTGGAATTTATTCAGTTGTGCCCTAAAATCCAACAGGTGTTCCGTCCTTTATAGGCCTTGCCATGCGTCCTGTAAGTAGATTAGGGCCACAATGGGTATGTTTCTGAACTCGGGACAAACGGGGGTATCCATTTTGGGGTGAACGTCTTCATTCCTATGTGCACTGTACAAAAAAACTGTTTTTAAATTGAAAAAATTGCCAAAAAAATTGAAAATCGTAACTTTTTCCTTCTGCTTTGCTTAGATTCATTCAAATACTGTGGGGTCAAAATACGCAGTACACCCCTAGATGAATTCGTTAAGGGGTCTAGTTTTCAAAATGGGGTCATTTGAGGGGGTTCTTTATAGTTTTGGCCGCTCAATGGCTCTATAAGTGGGCAATGGGGCCTGAAATTTATTCAGTGGTACCCTGAAATCCAACGGGTATTCCTTTCATTGTAGGCCTAGCCATGGGTCCTGTAAGTCTATTAGGGCCACAATGGGTATGTTTCTGAACACGGGACAAACAGGGGTATCCATTTTGGGGTGAAAGCCTTCATTTATATGTGTGCTGTACAAAAAAAACTGTTTTTAAATTGACACAATAGCCCAAAAAATGAAAATCCTATTTTTTTCCTTTTGCTTTGCTTGAATTTATTCAAAAACTGTGGGGTCAAAATATGCAGTACATCCCTAGATAAATTCGTTAAGGGGTCTAGTTTTCAAAATGGGGTCATTTGTGGGGGTTCTATATGGTTTTGGGCGCTCAAGAACTCTACGAGTGGGCAATGGGGCCTAAAAGGACTTCAAGCAAAATCTATGTTCTGAAAGCCACCGATTACTCCTTTTATTTTGGGCCCCGTTGTGCATGCGGACATAAGATTAGGGCCACAATGGGTATATTTCTGAAAACAGCACAAACAGGGGTATCCATTTTGGGGTGTAAGTCTTCCTTCATATGTGTGCTGTACAAAAAAAGCTGTTTTTAAAATGACAGAATTGCCAAAAAAACAAAAATCCAAATTTTTTCCTTTTGCTTTGCTTGAATTTATTCAAAAACTGTGGGGTCAAAATGCGCAGTACACCCCTAGATAAATTCGTTAAGGAGTCTAGTTTTCAAAATGGGGTCATTTGTGGGGGTTCTCTATGGTTTTGGGCGCTCAAGAACTCTACAAGTGTGCTATGGGGCCTAAAAGGACTTCAAGCAAAATTTGTGTTCCGAAAGCCACCGGTCGCTCCTTTCATTTTGGGCTCCGTTGTGTATCCAGACATAAGATTAGGGCCACAATGGGTATGTCTCTGAACACGGGACAAACAGGGGTATCCATTTTTGGGTGCAAGTCTTCCTTCATATGTGTGCTGTACAAAAAAAGCTGTTTTTAAAATGACAGAATTGCCGAAAAAACGAAAATCACAATTTTTTCCTTTTGCTTGGTTTGAATTCATTCAAAAACTGTGGGGTCAAAATATGCAGTACACACCTAGATAAATTCCTTAAGGGGTCTAGTTTTCAAAATGGGGTCATTTGTGGGGGTTTTCTATGGTTTTGGGCGCTCAAGAACTCTACATGTGTGCTATGGGGCCTAAAAGGACTTCAAGCAAAATTTCTGTTTTGAAAGACACTGACTACTCCTTTCATTTTGGGCCCCGTTGTGGACTCAGATATAACAATAGGGCCACAATGGGTATATTTCTGAACACGGGAGAAATAGGGGTATCCATTTTGGGGTGTAAATCCTGATTTTCATGTAAACTATAGGAAAAAAATATGTCTTTAAAATGACAGATTTGCAAAAATATGAAATTTTACTTTTTCTCCTCTAAATTGAATTAATTCCTGAAAAAAAACTGTGGGGTCAAAATACTCATGACACCCCTCAGTGAATACATTAAGGGGTGTAGTTTTTAAAATGAGGTCATTTGGGGGGGTATCTATTATTCTGACACTCATGAGCCTTTCCAATCTCGGCTTGGTATAGGAAAACAAAGTGTTCCTCAAAATGCTAAAAAGTAATGTTAAATTTGTACGTCTCCTAAATAGTTAAAAAAAAAACGAAAGTTTTTCCAATGTGCGCCCAAAATAAAGTAAACGGGTGGAAATATAAATCTTAGCAAAAATTTCTATATTATGTTTGCACATATTTAAGATATTGCAGTTGGAAATGTGAAAAAATGACGATTTTTTCAAAATTTTCCCAATTTTGGCGCTTTTAATAAATAAACACAAATTCTATCGGTCTATTCTTTCCGCCTAAATGAAGCACAACATGTGGCGAAAAAACAATGTCAGAATCGCTTGGATATGCAAAACCTTTCTGGTGTTTTTCCATGTTAAAGTGACACATGTCAGATTTGCAAAATTTGGCCTGGTCATTAAGGCGCAAACAGGCTTGGTCACTAAGGGGTTAATATGGGGTGTCTTTAAAGTAAGCAGCACTTTAATAACTTAAATATTGTATTAATTTAGCCGCCTGTATACAAATTGTAAAATTTGGAAATTTGGCACACTGAGTAAAAAAATAAACAATTAAAAAAAATAAAAAAAAATTAAAATAGCGTAAAAAAAAGGTTCATTTTTAATATTATCACTGTATATCATGATATACTTTAAAGTTTGTAGATTTCCCAGAGAAGATTAAAAGGTTTTTCTTTTAGAAGTTTTTTCTCTTAGCAGAATAGGAGGCTTAAGAATTCAGTCTTAACAAATAGAATAATACAGTGCCTCTATTGCCATTTTCTAAGGTGTACACAGGTGCTAGGCAGCAGTGGGAATAGTATACAGGCAAAAGGATTTCAGCAACCAGATAATGAGGACTAAAATCCTTTCTAATTCTTTTGCCTGGCAATATTAAGATCCAGAGTACTCTTTCTGCAGTTTAACATGGATTTTAAGATTTCCTGGTTATGTGGTGAACCATCTTATTGCTTAATGAATAACTGAACTACTAAAAAAAAATATTGATATTCTAAAAAAATTGCGTATGTACATTTTAGATAATTTCTTAATAATAAACTAAAATTTGCAAACAATCAAACAAAATATATTACAATATCCAAACTTGATTTACCCACTGACTCTCATTTAACTAGAATAATTGTGACAGAATCTGATTATTAAACTCTATTTATAATACCCATTGTGCATTAAAATGATGAAATCATATGGCAATCCATAGACACAAGGACAGCAAAACATTGCTATTTTCAGAATTTTATTTTACACCTAACTAAATTATACTCCAGAGTTTAATTTGTCTAATAAAATAATTTTCTTTCTTATAGAATGAAAAGCCTCCTTAGAGGTTCCTTCATAATATTTTCTAATATTTATTACTACATCATATTTTACATAAACATAATAAATGGAACATGCCCTTAATATACCATGGATTTAAGATAAAACTCAAATTTTACCATCATCTATACCAAAAAATGTTTTTTTCAAGGGTCAGTTAAAAAGTTACAGGGGTTGTACCAAGATCTAAAGTTATCTCCTAACCATATGATAAAAGATAGCTTTATGATCACTGGGGGTCTGACTGGTGGGACCCCTAATGATCCCGAGAACGAGGTCCTGATGGTCCTCGCATGAATGTAGCAGAGGTCACACATGCTCAGCACTGCCCTATTCATTTCAATGATAGTGCTAAAAAGTGAAAAGTATGAGCATTTGGTATTCAACGACACTGTCACTGAAATGAAAGGACCTCTGCTCTATTCATTTGGGGACCATAAGAACCAACGCACAACAGGCCCAAACCGAAAGGAGCAGCCATGGCTTTCAGAACAGACATTTTGCTTGAAGGCATTTTAGGCCCCATTGCCCACTTGTAGAGCCCTTGAGCGGCCAAAATGACAGAGAACCCCCACAGTTGACCATATTTTAAAAAGTAGACCCCTTAACAAATACATCTAGGGGTGTACTGTGTATTTTGACCATGCAGTTTTTGATTGAATCTAAGCAAAGCATAAGAAAAAAATGATGATTTTCATTTATTTTTGGCAATCGTGTCTTTTTAAAAACTGTTTTTTTGTACAGCACACATATGAATGAAGACTTGCACCCCAAAATTAATACTCCCGTTTGTCCTGTGTTCAGAAACACTCATTGTAGCTCCAATCTTATGTCTATACGTGCAACAGAGCCCCAACCGAAAGGAGCAACCGGTGGCTTTCAGACCAGATATTTTGCTTGAAGGTGATTTAGGCCCCACTGCACACTTGTAGAGCCCTTGAGTGGCCCCCACAAATGACCCAATTTGAAAACTAGACCTCCTATCGACTTCATGTAGGGGTGTACTGCATATTTTGATCCCACAGTTTTTGAATGAATCTAAGCAAAGCAGAAGGAAAAAAATATGATTTTCATTTTTTGGCAATTGTGTCCTTTTAAAACACATTTTTTTACAGTACAGACATGAATGAAGACTTTCACCCCAAAATAGATACCCCTGTTCATCCTGTGTTCAGAAATATACCCATTGTGGCTCTATAATTATGTTTGTATGCACAACAGGGACCAAACCCAAAAGGAGAATTGAAGTTCAACTGTGTTCTAACTTTTACGTGATGGCCATTATCCATTTGATAGTGGGGATCCCGTGACAGAAGACCACTCACCGCGGCCCTAGGTCACTGCTCCAGACTCTCAGCTACCTTTAGTAGCCAGGAGCAAGGAGATTTTAAATTTCCCGCGCCCTCCCCAGCTTTTCTGCTTGCATCCGCCGTTTTGCCAACGGACACATGAGCCAAAGTTGGGGAAGGTCTGCGGATAAGGATCCCATTGAGTGACATCGCCGTAGGCCTTTAAGTAATTTCACCTCCCCTCATGGATCGGATCTGTGACGGGAGGTGAAATTTAAACTTTTTTTAAACTATTGACGTGACTGCCATTATCCATTGGATAACGTCAATCACGTGACCAGGGACCACGTACTGCGGCACCCTCTGAAATATGCAGGCTCTCGACTACGTTTAGTAGCCAGGAGCAGGGAGATTTTAAATTACCCAGGCAATCTGCAGCTTTTGCGCATGTGTCCGCCACTTTGGGGACTGGCACATGCGCAGAAGCTAGGGTAGGGTCCGCGGATAAGTCAAGGGGCCTTAGGTATGTAATTTCATCTTCCCTCATGGATATGATCCGTGAAGAGAGATGAAACTTTAACTTTTTAAACTTATTTTCTCTTTTTTACTCTTTTTTTTACTTCTTTTTTTGCTTTACATGATCACAGTGATCATGTGACTGGGAATTGCGTACAGCAGTCCCCGGTGACATTCCTCTGCTCCCGGCTACACTTGCTAGCCGGGAGCAGAGGGATTTTAAATTTCCCAGGGCACGAGCCCTTTTGAGCATGCGTCCAATGTTTCCATCTGGTGCGCATGTGCAGAAGGCGACCCAAGGTCCTGGAGGAACCATATTGCCAGGATACATCGTGGAGGATGGGAGTTAGTATTTCTCCACCCCCCACCCCCATAGGGATCGGATCCATGAAGGGACATGAAACTAACTTCATTTTTATTTTTACAACTTTTCGCATGTGCAGAAGGAGACTTGAGGTCCTGGAAGGACCATATCGCCACGAGACACCACAGAGGACAGGGGTGAGTATTTTCACATCCCTTCATGGATCCGACTTTTTACAAATTTTCCATGATCACCGTTATCCATTGGATAGCGGTGATCACGGACTGGGGACTGCTCACTGCAGTCCCCAGTGACATCTCCTGCTTCCCGGCTACTAAAGGTGGAGATTTCAAATGTCCTGTGCTGATCTGATCGTCTGCGCATGTGTCGCCATTTTCACTTAGAGGCGCATGCGCAGAAGACGCCGGAGGGTCTGTTCCAGAACAGCTCATCAAGGGACATCGTGGAGGATGGGGTTGAGTAGTTTCAGCCTCCATCATGGATGCAATCCATGAGGGGAGCTGAAACTCAACATTTTTTGACATTTTATTTACTTTAATGCGATCGGCGCTATCCATCATATAGCGCCAATCTCATGACCTGAGGGGGGGCTTCCCGTGGCCCCCCATGACTGCTCCATGTTATCGGCTATCTCTGAGAACTGACAGCATGAAGCTGTCACTTCCTCAGGGGATGAATATTTTTACATCCTAGAGGATTAAAGCCCACAAAGCCAGGATGCAAAAACACTATGGGGCAATCACTAAGGGGTTAATAGCAGCTGTTTCGTCATTTTGGAGAGTTAAAATAGCACACTTGCATAACTAATTTATGAGCTTTGCTTTTATGTCGGAGATGTTGGGGTACACCTTAGCAGTCAATTCTGTAAGAGATGTCACCATTATGTATGAGCTTAGTGTTATGATGATCTTACCTTGAAGTGTAAAGTTTTCTTTGTCTCCTATTTTAAGTAATATCTCTGAAAAATGCCCATCAGAAGCATCACCTCTTAAGAGAACTCATATTTGCTATTAAGGCGGCCTTCTGAATAGGAGGCCACAAATATGAAGCTTTTAACCGTGACCTTTCTTCATCAGCTCGTGTTTCCCTAGGCACAACAGGTAAAGTTTGCCAAAAGTCTCCAACTAGAGAACTATAACACTCCCCGTTAAGTCATTATTTGCCCTTATATCTTTGAGCATTCTACTGAGCACTTCAACTCTACCTTTTGTGAGCCACAGTACATTTATTTCATACTATTTGCTTAGTCTCTTTAAGCACCTACGCCATATAACTCTGCTTTGATATGTTGCATAGAAATGTCTCTATATGCATCAAATTTAAGGGCAGTTTGCCTTAGACTGCTCCATGCAGCTAATTACTCCCAAGTCCATAATATCCCGCTCGCTTTTATCGGCATGGATGCCGAAAAAGCATTCGACCGGGTCAATTGGACCTACATGGAGCACGTCCTAACGCATTACAACATCCCTTCAAAATTTATATCAGCAATATTCACCCTATATGCGACGCCATACGCACGACTTAAAATCAATAACTCTCTATCCCCTTCGTTCAATATAAATAACGGTACGAGGCAGGGCTGCCCCCTCTCCCCTACCTTATTCATTCTTGCCCTCGAACCCTTCCTACAGAAAGTCAGGTCAGACCCCTTGATGCAAGGCCTAAGAGTGGGAGGGGAGACTCTCTCGTCCACAACTTATGCTGACGACATCATTTTTCTCATTACAAACCCGGAGGTTGGCCTCCCCCGCCTTGTCTCTTTGCTGGAGAACTTCAGATCCCTCTCCAATTTTAAAATCAATCTGGCTAAATTGATTGCCTTAAATATATCTATTCCCCCCTAATCGCTTTAAGGCCATTAAAAACAAATCCCCCTTCTCCTGGTCGGATTCAACAATTGACTTATTGGGAATAAAGCTAACAAAAAAGGCCGAGGACTTATACTCGACAAACTTCCTTCCGCTACTACCCAAAATTAAAAAATTACTAAGATCCTATGACAAGCCCTTCATATCGTGGCTGGGAAGGAAAAACATATTAAAATCATATGTCATCCCCATCATCTATAAAATTAGGCTTCTACCGATTTTTATCCCTTCCAGTTTCTTCAAGACATTGCGTACAATCTTCTCCAGATACCTCTGGAGGGGAAAGAGACCTAGGCTGGCCCATTGCATGCTGATCAAGCGGCGCTCGGAGGGGGGAGTGGACCTGCCTTGCCCACGAGAGTTATACTTGGCTACCCATCTAAACCATTGGATGGAATTAGCCCACCCCAGTAAAGACCCTATGATTCAGCTCCTTGCCAGAGGCGCCTACAGGCTGGCCTTTGATGCAGACCTCTGGTTCCCGGAGGGAAGAAGCAAGGGGAAAAGGAAAGGTGGCCCACTCCTGAGGGGGACTCTTGAGACCTGGTCCGCTCTAGGGAGGACTCTGGCTCCTAGTCCCTCCCCTTATACCCCCTTATCAGCACTATATAGGTATATGGCCCTTCCGTTAGATCCCTGCTCAGTTAAAATCTGGATGACCCTAGGGGACAAAGCTTTCAGGATATGGTACCTATAGCGCATCAGGCCCCCTATCTACCTTGAAAGACGTCCTCCCCAACCGCTCTCTTCCATTCCTCATATCCATTCACTTGTTAAAAGTCATAAACGAATTCTTGAAAAGACATAAAGATATCAGACCACCTACTCCATTCGAAATAGTTTTGGAGGGACCTACCCCAGCTTCTAGAAAAGTGTCCTACATTCGCAAACACTTTATATCTCCCCCGAGGGTGACGAAACCTGCTTTCCTCGTCTCGTGGGAGAGAGAGCTTAAGATATCCCTATCTTCTAGCGAAACCAAACTCATTCTAAAGACAGCTTTCGGACTCTCCCCTTGCGTTACCTCCCAGGAATCGCATTATAAACTCTTGGCAAGATGGTACAGAACCCCACAATGGCTTTCAGACCACAAACTACTTGCACAGGATAGTTGTTGGAGATGCGAGATGGATACTGGCTCATACCTTCACATTTGGTGGGAGTGCCCCCGCATCACTCCCTTCTGGGGCGAGGTAGACTGGATCCTAAAATAGCTCTTGCCAGGTTTGGCACTCTCCCCTGAAGTGGTTCTCCTTTGGAGGCCGACCCCCGCCTTTCACCCCCTTAAGCTCAAATTGATTGCTTTACTAATCGATACAGCTAAGGCTCTAATTCCCTTGCTGTGGAAGCAAAAAGATCCCCCCTCGGTGGACCTCTGGAAAGACAGAGTGAATCTTCTTGCTAATCTAGAGGAGCTCTCGAGTTGGACCAAGGGTACACATGAGAAATTCATAGAAACATGGTCCCCTTGGAGAGCAGTGGTGTGGAACACCGGGGTTTGATCTGGTGCCTTGTGTCCAGGGCAGAGCAGATGTAACGCTAAGCTAAACTTACAATAATGATTCCCTCCATTAATACTCACGACCTCCGGTCGTAATTGTTACGGCCCGTTGGTACTTTTTGAGTTTTGACTCAATATGACACCTTCCACTGACCTCGCTTACAAGTTCTCGCTCTTTCTCTCTGGCGAACCTGCTCGATGGCTCTCCCGATCATTATTTCTCAGAGCAGATTGGGTTCTTCATCCTCACCCCCATTCCTCCCCCCCTCCCTAACCCCCCTCACTCTCCTCCCTCCCCCCCCCCCACTTACCCCCCCGTTCTTCCATGTATTTGTTAGTCCTTCACTATGTTAATAGGCAGTGGAGGTCATTATACGTAGCCTCTCTCATTCTCATTGAGAATGCTCTCCAAGGCTCTTGTTCACCGCATTGGATCACTCTAAACTAAAGGATCAGTGTCGGCCTGAAGTGTTTTTGTAACTCTTAGGCCTTAGTCAGACGGGCGTTTTTTCGCGCGATTTGCGGATCGCATGACGGATGCACATCCGCAAATCGCGTGACCGGTGCGCGCAAGTCGCCCACAAATCGCCCGAAAAATCTGCTCCTAGCCGCGTTTCATTAGAAACGGGCCGGAGCTGTCCAGCGCATTGCATTCAATGGAGACGGCAATACAGCCGTCTCCATTGAAAGCAATGCGCTGCGGGCGAGCCCGGGATGAATTGTCGGTAAGGGCTTAAATATATAAGCCCTTACCTGCAATGCATCCTAAAATGTGTAAAAATAAAAAATATATATGTACTTACCTTCTCCCGGCAGCTGGAGCTCCGAGTGGCCGTCCTGCAGTGGGTGTGAAGGGGGTGTGAGTCAGACCTGCCCCCTGATTGGCTCAGCGCTGAGCCAATCAGAGGCATGCCTCACTCACACCCATTCATGAATTCATGAATGGATGTGAGTCAGACCTGCCCCTGATTGGCTCAGCGCTGAGAGGCAGCAGTCACTCACCCATTCATGAATTCATGAATGGGTGTGTGAGTGAAACTGGCCTCTGATTGGTCAGGCTGTGACCAATCAGAGGCAGATCATTCAGCAGGCGGGGATTTTAAAGCCCCGCCGGCTGAATAGTGCCGAGAAGCAGTTCAGGAGAACTGACAGCGGCCGCGGCTGGACTCCGGCTGCAGCGGAAAGGTGAGTATACAATTTTTTTTTATTTTAACACATTTTGGGATGAATTGCAGGGAAGGGTTTATATATTTAACCCCTTCCCGACAATTCACCCCGCGCACGCCGGCAGCCCATTGCTTTCAATGGAGCGGCTGTATTGCCGCTCCATTGAATTCAATGGGCAAACATCGTTCTTCTCTGCCACAGCTGTTACAGCTGTGGCAGAGAAGAATGATTTGTCTTCTATATGTTCTCAATGGGGTCGGCGCTGCTGCCGCCGGCCCCATTGAGCGCATATACAGAAGAGAACAGGAATCGCAGATCGCAGATAGGTGCGATCTGCGATTTTTTGTTCTATAATTTATCGGACGAGCGCATAAAAAGCGCTCATGTGTCCAATACCAATGCAAAGCAATGGTTTTAAAAAATCGCCGGACGCATGCGCATGCGCAAATCGCGCGAAAAAACGCCCGTCTGACTGAGCCCTTAAGTGTATATTGTCTGAGGCCGTCAAGCCCGGTGTGTACAGAGCTTAGACCTCTCTCGTGTTGCACTGTATGTCTATTTTGTAAAAAATCTTCAATAAATATTGATGTAAAAAAAAAAAAAAAAAATTAAGGGCAGTTCAAAGCAGAATGAGCTGTCCTACCTCCATCTAGTAATGGTGCAGCAATGCCAGAAGGGGCGACAGCCAAGGCTATCCTGCATCTTTTTGCATTCTGGCTAGTAGTAAATTTAGGACAAATGTTTTAAATCAGGTAAGTTTTTATTGGCATTTGATTCATACAGCATAACAATAATTAGGTGTTAAATTCACCATCAACATTTTACAATGTAGCATAATACAGCTTTATTACTGAGGGTGGGGGAGGGGGGAAGAGGGAGAGTTGCGGGGGAAACAACAGGGGAGGAGGAGGGGAAAATAGGGAGTAAACTTAAACTTAACTCTAAGGTACTTTAGGTCTCTATCACTGTGAGTAAACTTGCTGTTCTTGTGAGATCCCTGTTTTCGCCGACTCAGCGGAGATATAGGATTTGTAGGAGGGGATGAGACAATTTTCAACACCTCCTATCCTTTGGTAAGTTTGCTATGCAGAGTGTCTTCGGAAGGGGGGGGGGGGGGGGGAGGGAGGGTGACGAACTAATCGTAGCCCACAGGCATTTTCATTGCTTGCGTCCATAGAAACCAGTTTTTGCGAAACTGGGGTAGAGTATCCCTCTGAAAGGCTATCATTCTCTCGTTTACACAGTTTAGTGACACCATTTCTTGCATTTCTTCGATAGATGGGATATGTTTGGATCTCCAGTTTCTCGCTATAAGGCCCCGCGATGAATGTAGTATGTGAGAAATTATTACTCTGTGGTTTCTATGCATGTTGCCCACGCCTACTAGAAGCAAGGCCAGTTCAGGTTCTAGTTTGTTTGGAATGTGTAGGAGGTTGGAGATGAAGTGTGATACTCCAACCCAGTATTGGCGTATGCGGGGGCAGGACCAAAATATGTGGAGTAGTGACCCGTTTCCTCCACATCCTCTCCAGCAAAGTGGTGATATGTCCTTTCTCATCTGTGCCAATCTTAGTGGAGTGCAGTACCATCTGGTTAAAAGCTTTTGGTATTGTTCCCAGTGAGAGGCACAGGCGGAAGATTTGTGGGCCCATTTGAGGGCGTCGCACCACTCATTTTGAGAGAATTTCTTGTTTAGGTCTTTTTCCCAGTTGAGGAAATTAACTGTTTTCTTGAAAAATTGGGTGCCTGAGAGGCAAGTGTAGATAGTTTTGGTTAGTTTTTTATGTGTTGGTATTTTAGCGTTGAGCAGGTCGTTGAGAGGGTCTGGGAGGGTAATGGAGGTAATTTTATGAGCTTTTAGATAATTGCAGATACGGAGGTATGTGTACTAGAGATGAGCGAGCACCAAAATGCTCGGGTGCTCGTTACTCGAGTCGAACTTTCAGTGATGCTCGAGAGTTCGTTTCGAGTAACGAACCCCATTGAAGTCAATGGGTGACTCGAGCATTTTTGTATATCGCCGATGCTCGCTAAGGTTTTCATTTGTGAAAATCTGCAAAACACAAGAAAGTGATAGAAACGATCGTTCTCCTCTGCCACAGCTGTAACAGCTGTGGCAGAGAAGAACGATGTTAGCCCATTGAATTCAATGGAGCCGTCAATACAGCCGACTCCATTGAAAGCAATGGGCTGCCGGCGATCGCGGGATGAATTGTCGGAAAGGGGTTAAATATATAAGCCCTTCCCTGCAATTCATCCAGAAATGTGTAAAAATAAAAAATATATATATACTTACCTGGTCCCGGCAGAGCGATGTTAGCCCATTGAATTCAATGGAGCCGTCAATACAGCCGACTCCATTGAAAGCAATGGGATGCCGGCGATCGCGGGATGAATTGTCGGGAAAGGGTTAAATATATAAGCCCTTCCCTGCAATTCATCCAGAAATGTGTAAAAATAAAAAATATATATATACTCACCTGGTGCCGACAGACGGAGTTCATGAATTCATGAATGGGTGTGAGTGAGGGCTGGCCTCTGATTGGTCAGGCTGTGACCAATCAGAGGCATCTTATTCAGCAGGCGGGGATTTTAAATCCCCGGCTGCTGAAT